>NC_133398.1:64189803-64492833 GCF_047511655.1 Castor canadensis
ACCCTAAAAGACCTAAAAGCATATATAAACGCCAACACAGTGGTTGTGGGAGACTTTAACACTCCATTATCATCAATAGATAGGTCATCCAAACAAAAACTCAATAAAGAAATCCAAGATCTAAAATATGCAATAGATCAAGTGGACCTAGTAGATGTCTATAGAACATTTCATCCAACCTCTACACAATATACATTCTTCTCAGCAGCCCATGGAACCTTCTCCAAAATAGATCATATCCTAGGGCACAAAGCAAGCCTCAGCAAATATAAGAAAATAGAAATAATACCGTGCATACTATCTGACCACAATGCAGTAAAAGTAGAACTCAACAACAAAAGTAAAGACAAAAAACATGCAAACAGCTGGAAACTAAATAACTCATTACTTAATGAAGAATGGATCATCGATGCAATAAAAGAGGAAATTAAAAAGTTCCTAGAAGTCAATGAAAATGAAAACACAACCTACCAGAACCTATGGGACACAGCTAAGGCAGTCTTGAGAGGAAAGTTTATAGCCATGAGTGCATATATTAAAAAGATTGAAAGATCCCAAATCAATGACCTAATGATACATCTCAAACTCCTAGAAAAACAAGAACAAGCAAATCCCAAAACAAATAGAAGGAGAGAAATAATAAAAATAAGAGCTGAAATCAACGAAATAGAAACCAAAAAAACCATACAAAGAATTAATGAAACAAAAAGTTGGTTCTTTGAAAAAATAAACAAGATCGATAGACCCCTGGCAAACCTGACTAAAATGAAGAGAGAAAAAACCCAAATTAGTAGAATCAGGAATGCAAAGGGGAGATAACAACAAACACCATGGAAATCCAGGAAATCATCAGAGACTACTTTGAGAACCTATATTCAAATAAATTTGAAAATCTAAAAGAAATGGACAGATTTCTAGATACATATGATCATCCAAAACTGAACCAAGAGGAAATTAATCACCTGAATAGACCTATAACACAAAGTGAAATTGAAGCAGCAATCAAGAGTCTCCCCAAAAAGAAAAGTCCAGGACCTGATGGATTCTCTGCTGAATTCTATCAGACCTTTAAAGAAGAACTGATACCAACCCTCCCTAAACTGTTCCATGAAATAGAAAGGGAAGGAAAACTGCCAAACACATTTTATGAAGCCACTATTACACTTATCCCAAAGCCAGGCAAAGACACCTCCAAAAAGGAGAACTATAGGCCAATCTCCTTAATGAACATTGATGCAAAAATCCTCAACAAAATAATGGCAAACCGAATTCAGCAACACATCAAAAAGATTATCCACCACGACCAGGTAGGCTTCATCCCAGGGATGCAGGGGTGGTTCAACATACGAAAATCAATAAACGTAATAAACCACATTAACAGAAGCAAAGACAAAAACCACTTGATCATCTCAATAGACGCAGAAAAAGCCTTTGATAAGATCCAACATCATTTCATGATAAAAGCTCTAAGAAAACTAGGAATAGAAGGAAAGTTCCTCAACATTATAAAAGCTATATATGACAAACCTACAGCCAGCATTATACTTAACGGAGAAAAATTAAAACCGTTCCCTCTAAAATCAGGAACCAGACAAGGATGCCCACTATCTCCACTCCTATTCAACATAGTACTGGAATTCCTAGCCAGAGCAATTAGGCAAGAAGAAGGAATAAAAGGAATACAAATAGGTAAAGAAACTGTCAAAATATCCCTATTTGCAGACGACATGATCCTATACCTTAAAGACCCAAAAAACTCTACTCAGAAGCTTCTAGACATCATCAACAGCTATAGCAAAGTAGCAGGATATAAAATCAACATAGAAAAATCATTAGCATTTCTATACACTAACAATGAGCAAACGGAAAAAGAATGTATGAAAACAATTCCATTTACAATAGCCTCAAAAAAAATCAAATACCTAGGTGTAAACCTAACAAAAGATGTGAAAGACCTCTACAAGGAAAACTATACACTTCTGAAGAAAGAGATTGAGGAAGACTATAGAAAGTGGAGAGATCTCCCATGCTCATGGATTGGTAGAATCAACATAGTAAAAATGTCGATACTCCCCAAAGTAATCTACATGTTTAATGCAATTCCCATCAAAATTCCAATGACATTCATTAAAGAGATTGAAAAATCTACTGTGAAATTTATATGGAAACACAAGAGGCCACGAATAGCCAAGGCAATACTCAGTCAAAAGAACAATGCAGGAGGTATCACAATACCTGACTTCAAACTATATTACAAAGCAATAACAATAAAAACAGCATGGTACTGGCACAAAAACAGACATGAAGACCAGTGGAACAGAATAGAGGATCCAGATATGAAGCCACACAACTATGAGCAACTTATCTTTGACAAAGGAGCTAAAAATATACGATGGAGAAATAGCAGCCTCTTCAACAAAAACTGCTGGGAAAACTGGTTAGCAGTCTGCAAAAAACTGAAACTAGATCCATGTATATCACCCTATACCAAGATTAACTCAAAATGGATCAAGGATCTTAATATCAGACCCCAAACTCTTAAGTTGATACAAGAAAGAGTAGGAAATACTCTGGAGTTAGTAGGTATAGGTAAAAACTTTCTCAATGAAACCCCAGCAGCACAGCAACTAAGAGATAGCATAGATAAATGGGACCTCATAAAACTAAAAAGCTTCTGTTCATCAAAAGAAATGGTCTCTAAACTGAAGAGAACACCCACAGAGTGGGAGAAAATATTTGCCAATTATACATCAGACAAAGGACTGATAACCAGAATATACAGGGAACTTAAAAAACTAAATTCTCCCAAAACTAATGAACCAATAAAGAAATGGGCATGTGAACTAAACAGAACTTTCTCAAAAGAAGAAATTCAAATGGCCAGAAAACACATGAAAAAATGCTCACCATCTCTAGCAATAAAGGAAATGCAAATTAAAACCACACTAAGATTCCACCTCACCCCTGTTAGAATAGCCATCATCAGCAACACCACCAACAACAGGTGTTGGCGAGGATGCGGGGAAAAAGGAACCCTCTTACACTGTTGGTGGGAATGTAGACTAGTACAACCACTCTGGAAAAAAATTTGGAGGCTACTTAAAAAGATGGACATCGATCTACCATTTGATCCAGCAATACCACTCTTGGGGATATACCCAAAAGACTGTTACTCCAGAGGCACCTGCACATCCATGTTTATTGCGGCACTATTCACAATAGCCAAGTTATGGAAACAGCCAAGATGTCCCAGCACTGACGAATGGATTAAGAAAATGTGGTATCTATACACAATGGAATTTTATGCAGCCATGAAGAAGAACGAAATGTTATCATTCGCTGGTAAATGGATGGAATTGGAGAACATCATTCTGAGTGAGGTTAGCCTGGCTCAAAAGACCAAAAATCGTATGTTCTCCCTCATATGTGGACATTAGATCAAGGGCAAACACAACAAGGGGATTGGACTATGAGCACATGATAAAAGCGAGAGCACACAAGGGAGGGGTGAGGATAGGTAAGACACCTAAAAAACTAGCTAGCATTTGTTGCCCTTAACGCAGAGAAACTAAAGCAGATACCTTAAAGCAACTGAGGCCAATAGGAAAAGGGGACCAGGAACTAGAGAAAAGGTTAGATCAAAAAGAATTAACCTAGAAGGTAACACCCACACACAGGAAATCAATGTGAGTCAATGCCCTGTATAGCTATCCTTATCTCAACCAGCAAAACCCCTTGTTCCTTCCTATTATTGCTTATACTCTCTCTACAACAAAATTAGAGATAAGGGCAAAATAGTTTCTGCTGGGTATTGAGGGGGGGAGCGGGAGGGGGCGGAGTGGGTGGTAAGGGAGGGGGTGGGGGCAGGGGGGAGAAATGAACCAAGCCTTGTATGCACACATGAATAATAAAAGAAAAATGAAAAAAAAAATAAAAACTAAAAAAAAAAGACAGGAAAAAAAAAAAAGAAATTCCAAGACAATAAAAATAGAGAATTTGAAAAAGCAAAAGAAGAAATAAAGGAAACCATAGAAGCACTGTATAAACACCAAAGTGAAAGAGAGAACACAATGAATAAATGGATAAATGAACTCAGGACAAAAATAGACAACAATAAAGAAGAAAACAGCCAGGATATGGAAAACCTCAGAAAAAAGAACGAAACAGAACTGCAAAACAAAACGGAAAGCCAATCCAGCAGAATAGAACAAACAGAAGACAAAATCTCAGAACTTGAAGATGAAATGGTAATTAAAGGAAAAACTGAAGAACTATTAATTAAACAACTCAAGACCTGTGAAAAGAAAATGCAAGAACTCACCGACTCCATCAAAAGACCAAACTTGAGAATCATGGGCATCGAAGAAGGAGAAGAGGTGCAAGCGAAGGGAATGCGTAATATATTCAACAAAATAATAACGGAAAATTTCCCAAATCTAGAGAAAGATATTCCCATACAAATGCAAGAGGCCTCCAGGACACCAAACAGACCAGATCAAAATAGAACTACTCCACGACATATCATCATTAAAACAACAAGTTCAGAAACTAAGGAAAGAATATTGAAGGCTGCAAGAGAGAAAAAACAAGTAACATACAAAGGTAAACCCATCAAAATCACAGCAGACTTCTCAACTGAAACATTAAAAGCAAGAAGAGCGTGGGGTGAGATCTTCCGGGCACTGAATGAAAATAACTTCAACCCCAGGATACTCTACCCAGCAAAGCTATCATTCAAAATAGATGGAGCAATAAAAGTCTTCCATGATAAGCAGAAACTAAAACAATATGTGACCACAAAGCCACCATTACAAAAGATTCTGCAAGGGATCCTGCACACAGAAAGTGACACCCAACTTAACCATGAAAAGGCAGGCAGCACCAAACCACAGGATAAGAAAAAGCACGACAGTAGAGAGTAACATCAAGTTAGGTACACACAATCAAACCTTCAAACAACTAAGATAACTAAATGGCAGGAATCACCACATACCTATCAGTACTAACACTTAATGTCAATGGACTTAATTCACCCATCAAAAGACACCGTTTGACAAAATGGATTAAAAAAGAAGATCCAACAATTTGTTGCTTACAGGAGACTCATCTCACCGACAGAAATAAGCATATGCTTAGGATGAAAGGCTGGAAGAAGATTTACCAAGCCAATGGCCCCCGAAAACAAGCAGGAGTAGCAATACTTATCTCTGACAAAGTAGACTTCAAACCTACATTGATCAAACGAGACAAAGAAGGACATTCCATACTAATAAAAGGGGAAATAGACCAAAAGGAAATAATAATCATCAATCTGTACGCACCCAATGTCAACGCACCCAATTTCATCAAACATACCCTAAAAGACCTAAAAGCATATATAAACGCCAACACAGTGGTTGTGGGAGACTTTAACACTCCATTATCATCAATAGATAGGTCATCCAAACAAAAACTCAATAAAGAAATCCAAGATCTAAAATATGCAATAGATCAAGTGGACCTAGTAGATGTCTATAGAACATTTCATCCAACCTCTACACAATATACATTCTTCTCAGCAGCCCATGGAACCTTCTCCAAAATAGATCATATCCTAGGGCACAAAGCAAGCCTCAGCAAATATAAGAAAATAGAAATAATACCGTGCATACTATCTGACCACAATGCAGTAAAAGTAGAACTCAACAACAAAAGTAAAGACAAAAAACATGCAAACAGCTGGAAACTAAATAACTCATTACTTAATGAAGAATGGATCATCGATGCAATAAAAGAGGAAATTAAAAAGTTCCTAGAAGTCAATGAAAATGAAAACACAACCTACCAGAACCTATGGGACACAGCTAAGGCAGTCTTGAGAGGAAAGTTTATAGCCATGAGTGCATATATTAAAAAGATTGAAAGATCCCAAATCAATGACCTAATGATACATCTCAAACTCCTAGAAAAACAAGAACAAGCAAATCCCAAAACAAATAGAAGGAGAGAAATAATAAAAATAAGAGCTGAAATCAACGAAATAGAAACCAAAAAAACCATACAAAGAATTAATGAAACAAAAAGTTGGTTCTTTGAAAAAATAAACAAGATCGATAGACCCCTGGCAAACCTGACTAAAATGAAGAGAGAAAAAACCCAAATTAGTAGAATCAGGAATGCAAAGGGGAGATAACAACAAACACCATGGAAATCCAGGAAATCATCAGAGACTACTTTGAGAACCTATATTCAAATAAATTTGAAAATCTAAAAGAAATGGACAGATTTCTAGATACATATGATCATCCAAAACTGAACCAAGAGGAAATTAATCACCTGAATAGACCTATAACACAAAGTGAAATTGAAGCAGCAATCAAGAGTCTCCCCAAAAAGAAAAGTCCAGGACCTGATGGATTCTCTGCTGAATTCTATCAGACCTTTAAAGAAGAACTGATACCAACCCTCCCTAAACTGTTCCATGAAATAGAAAGGGAAGGAAAACTGCCAAACACATTTTATGAAGCCACTATTACACTTATCCCAAAGCCAGGCAAAGACACCTCCAAAAAGGAGAACTATAGGCCAATCTCCTTAATGAACATTGATGCAAAAATCCTCAACAAAATAATGGCAAACCGAATTCAGCAACACATCAAAAAGATTATCCACCACGACCAGGTAGGCTTCATCCCAGGGATGCAGGGGTGGTTCAACATACGAAAATCAATAAACGTAATAAACCACATTAACAGAAGCAAAGACAAAAACCACTTGATCATCTCAATAGACGCAGAAAAAGCCTTTGATAAGATCCAACATCATTTCATGATAAAAGCTCTAAGAAAACTAGGAATAGAAGGAAAGTTCCTCAACATTATAAAAGCTATATATGACAAACCTACAGCCAGCATTATACTTAACGGAGAAAAATTAAAACCGTTCCCTCTAAAATCAGGAACCAGACAAGGATGCCCACTATCTCCACTCCTATTCAACATAGTACTGGAATTCCTAGCCAGAGCAATTAGGCAAGAAGAAGGAATAAAAGGAATACAAATAGGTAAAGAAACTGTCAAAATATCCCTATTTGCAGACGACATGATCCTATACCTTAAAGACCCAAAAAACTCTACTCAGAAGCTTCTAGACATCATCAACAGCTATAGCAAAGTAGCAGGATATAAAATCAACATAGAAAAATCATTAGCATTTCTATACACTAACAATGAGCAAACGGAAAAAGAATGTATGAAAACAATTCCATTTACAATAGCCTCAAAAAAAATCAAATACCTAGGTGTAAACCTAACAAAAGATGTGAAAGACCTCTACAAGGAAAACTATACACTTCTGAAGAAAGAGATTGAGGAAGACTATAGAAAGTGGAGAGATCTCCCATGCTCATGGATTGGTAGAATCAACATAGTAAAAATGTCGATACTCCCCAAAGTAATCTACATGTTTAATGCAATTCCCATCAAAATTCCAATGACATTCATTAAAGAGATTGAAAAATCTACTGTGAAATTTATATGGAAACACAAGAGGCCACGAATAGCCAAGGCAATACTCAGTCAAAAGAACAATGCAGGAGGTATCACAATACCTGACTTCAAACTATATTACAAAGCAATAACAATAAAAACAGCATGGTACTGGCACAAAAACAGACATGAAGACCAGTGGAACAGAATAGAGGATCCAGATATGAAGCCACACAACTATGAGCAACTTATCTTTGACAAAGGAGCTAAAAATATACGATGGAGAAATAGCAGCCTCTTCAACAAAAACTGCTGGGAAAACTGGTTAGCAGTCTGCAAAAAACTGAAACTAGATCCATGTATATCACCCTATACCAAGATTAACTCAAAATGGATCAAGGATCTTAATATCAGACCCCAAACTCTTAAGTTGATACAAGAAAGAGTAGGAAATACTCTGGAGTTAGTAGGTATAGGTAAAAACTTTCTCAATGAAACCCCAGCAGCACAGCAACTAAGAGATAGCATAGATAAATGGGACCTCATAAAACTAAAAAGCTTCTGTTCATCAAAAGAAATGGTCTCTAAACTGAAGAGAACACCCACAGAGTGGGAGAAAATATTTGCCAATTATACATCAGACAAAGGACTGATAACCAGAATATACAGGGAACTTAAAAAACTAAATTCTCCCAAAACTAATGAACCAATAAAGAAATGGGCATGTGAACTAAACAGAACTTTCTCAAAAGAAGAAATTCAAATGGCCAGAAAACACATGAAAAAATGCTCACCATCTCTAGCAATAAAGGAAATGCAAATTAAAACCACACTAAGATTCCACCTCACCCCTGTTAGAATAGCCATCATCAGCAACACCACCAACAACAGGTGTTGGCGAGGATGCGGGGAAAAAGGAACCCTCTTACACTGTTGGTGGGAATGTAGACTAGTACAACCACTCTGGAAAAAAATTTGGAGGCTACTTAAAAAGATGGACATCGATCTACCATTTGATCCAGCAATACCACTCTTGGGGATATACCCAAAAGACTGTTACTCCAGAGGCACCTGCACATCCATGTTTATTGCGGCACTATTCACAATAGCCAAGTTATGGAAACAGCCAAGATGTCCCAGCACTGACGAATGGATTAAGAAAATGTGGTATCTATACACAATGGAATTTTATGCAGCCATGAAGAAGAACGAAATGTTATCATTCGCTGGTAAATGGATGGAATTGGAGAACATCATTCTGAGTGAGGTTAGCCTGGCTCAAAAGACCAAAAATCGTATGTTCTCCCTCATATGTGGACATTAGATCAAGGGCAAACACAACAAGGGGATTGGACTATGAGCACATGATAAAAGCGAGAGCACACAAGGGAGGGGTGAGGATAGGTAAGACACCTAAAAAACTAGCTAGCATTTGTTGCCCTTAACGCAGAGAAACTAAAGCAGATACCTTAAAGCAACTGAGGCCAATAGGAAAAGGGGACCAGGAACTAGAGAAAAGGTTAGATCAAAAAGAATTAATCTAGAAGGTAACACCCACACACAGGAAATCAATGTGAGTCAATGCCCTGTATAGCTATCCTTATCTCAACCAGCAAAACCCCTTGTTCCTTCCTATTATTGCTTATACTCTCTCTACAACAAAATTAGAGATAAGGGCAAAATAGTTTCTGCTGGGTATTGAGGGGGGGAGCGGGAGGGGGCGGAGTGGGTGGTAAGGGAGGGGGTGGAGGCAGGGGGGAGAAATGAACCAAGCCTTGTATGCACACATGAATAATAAAAGAAAAATGAAAAAAAAAATAAAAAATAAAAAAAAAAGACAGGAAAAAAAAAAAAGAAATTCCAAGACAATAAAAATAGAGAATTTGAAAAAGCAAAAGAAGAAATAAAGGAAACCATAGAAGCACTGTATAAACACCAAAGTGAAAGAGAGAACACAATGAATAAATGGATAAATGAACTCAGGACAAAAATAGACAACAATAAAGAAGAAAACAGCCAGGATATGGAAAACCTCAGAAAAAAGAACGAAACAGAACTGCAAAACAAAACGGAAAGCCAATCCAGCAGAATAGAACAAACAGAAGACAAAATCTCAGAACTTGAAGATGAAATGGTAATTAAAGGAAAAACTGAAGAACTATTAATTAAACAACTCAAGACCTGTGAAAAGAAAATGCAAGAACTCACCGACTCCATCAAAAGACCAAACTTGAGAATCATGGGCATCGAAGAAGGAGAAGAGGTGCAAGCGAAGGGAATGCGTAATATATTCAACAAAATAATAACGGAAAATTTCCCAAATCTAGAGAAAGATATTCCCATACAAATGCAAGAGGCCTCCAGGACACCAAACAGACCAGATCAAAATAGAACTACTCCACGACATATCATCATTAAAACAACAAGTTCAGAAACTAAGGAAAGAATATTGAAGGCTGCAAGAGAGAAAAAACAAGTAACATACAAAGGTAAACCCATCAAAATCACAGCAGACTTCTCAACTGAAACATTAAAAGCAAGAAGAGCGTGGGGTGAGATCTTCCGGGCACTGAATGAAAATAACTTCAACCCCAGGATACTCTACCCAGCAAAGCTATCATTCAAAATAGATGGAGCAATAAAAGTCTTCCATGATAAGCAGAAACTAAAACAATATGTGACCACAAAGCCACCATTACAAAAGATTCTGTAAGGGATCCTGCACACAGAAAGTGACACCCAACTTAACCATGAAAAGGCAGGCAGCACCAAACCACAGGATAAGAAAAAGCACGACAGTAGAGAGTAACATCAAGTTAGGTACACACAATCAAACCTTCAAACAACTAAGATAACTAAATGGCAGGAATCACCACATACCTATCAGTACTAACACTTAATGTCAATGGACTTAATTCACCCATCAAAAGACACCGTTTGACAAAATGGATTAAAAAAGAAGATCCAACAATTTGTTGCTTACAGGAGACTCATCTCACCGACAGAAATAAGCATATGCTTAGGATGAAAGGCTGGAAGAAGATTTACCAAGCCAATGGCCCCCGAAAACAAGCAGGAGTAGCAATACTTATCTCTGACAAAGTAGACTTCAAACCTACATTGATCAAACGAGACAAAGAAGGACATTCCATACTAATAAAAGGGGAAATAGACCAAAAGGAAATAATAATCATCAATCTGTACGCACCCAATGTCAACGCACCCAATTTCATCAAACATACCCTAAAAGACCTAAAAGCATATATAAACGCCAACACAGTGGTTGTGGGAGACTTTAACACTCCATTATCATCAATAGATAGGTCATCCAAACAAAAACTCAATAAAGAAATCCAAGATCTAAAATATGCAATAGATCAAGTGGACCTAGTAGATGTCTATAGAACATTTCATCCAACCTCTACACAATATACATTCTTCTCAGCAGCCCATGGAACCTTCTCCAAAATAGATCATATCCTAGGGCACAAAGCAAGCCTCAGCAAATATAAGAAAATAGAAATAATACCGTGCATACTATCTGACCACAATGCAGTAAAAGTAGAACTCAACAATAAAAGTAAAGACAAAAAACATGCAAACAGCTGGAAACTAAATAACTCATTACTTAATGAAGAATGGATCATCGATGCAATAAAAGAGGAAATTAAAAAGTTCCTAGAAGTCAATGAAAATGAAAACACAACCTACCAGAACCTATGGGACACAGCTAAGGCAGTCTTGAGAGGAAAGTTTATAGCCATGAGTGCATATATTAAAAAGATTGAAAGATCCCAAATCAATGACCTAATGATACATCTCAAACTCCTAGAAAAACAAGAACAAGCAAATCCCAAAACAAATAGAAGGAGAGAAATAATAAAAATAAGAGCTGAAATCAACGAAATAGAAACCAAAAAAACCATACAAAGAATTAATGAAACAAAAAGTTGGTTCTTTGAAAAAATAAACAAGATCGATAGACCCCTGGCAAACCTGACTAAAATGAAGAGAGAAAAAACCCAAATTAGTAGAATCAGGAATGCAAAGGGGAGATAACAACAAACACCATGGAAATCCAGGAAATCATCAGAGACTACTTTGAGAACCTATATTCAAATAAATTTGAAAATCTAAAAGAAATGGACAGATTTCTAGATACATATGATCATCCAAAACTGAACCAAGAGGAAATTAATCACCTGAATAGACCTATAACACAAAGTGAAATTGAAGCAGCAATCAAGAGTCTCCCCAAAAAGAAAAGTCCAGGACCTGATGGATTCTCTGCTGAATTCTATCAGACCTTTAAAGAAGAACTGATACCAACCCTCCCTAAACTGTTCCATGAAATAGAAAGGGAAGGAAAACTGCCAAACACATTTTATGAAGCCACTATTACACTTATCCCAAAGCCAGGCAAAGACACCTCCAAAAAGGAGAACTATAGGCCAATCTCCTTAATGAACATTGATGCAAAAATCCTCAACAAAATAATGGCAAACCGAATTCAGCAACACATCAAAAAGATTATCCACCACGACCAGGTAGGCTTCATCCCAGGGATGCAGGGGTGGTTCAACATACGAAAATCAATAAACGTAATAAACCACATTAACAGAAGCAAAGACAAAAACCACTTGATCATCTCAATAGACGCAGAAAAAGCCTTTGATAAGATCCAACATCATTTCATGATAAAAGCTCTAAGAAAACTAGGAATAGAAGGAAAGTTCCTCAACATTATAAAAGCTATATATGACAAACCTACAGCCAGCATTATACTTAACGGAGAAAAATTAAAACCGTTCCCTCTAAAATCAGGAACCAGACAAGGATGCCCACTATCTCCACTCCTATTCAACATAGTACTGGAATTCCTAGCCAGAGCAATTAGGCAAGAAGAAGGAATAAAAGGAATACAAATAGGTAAAGAAACTGTCAAAATATCCCTATTTGCAGACGACATGATCCTATACCTTAAAGACCCAAAAAACTCTACTCAGAAGCTTCTAGACATCATCAATAGCTATAGCAAAGTAGCAGGATATAAAATCAACATAGAAAAATCATTAGCATTTCTATACACTAACAATGAGCAAACGGAAAAAGAATGTATGAAAACAATTCCATTTACAATAGCCTCAAAAAAAATCAAATACCTAGGTGTAAACCTAACAAAAGATGTGAAAGACCTCTACAAGGAAAACTATACACTTCTGAAGAAAGAGATTGAGGAAGACTATAGAAAGTGGAGAGATCTCCCATGCTCATGGATTGGTAGAATCAACATAGTAAAAATGTCGATACTCCCCAAAGTAATCTACATGTTTAATGCAATTCCCATCAAAATTCCAATGACATTCATTAAAGAGATTGAAAAATCTACTGTGAAATTTATATGGAAACACAAGAGGCCACGAATAGCCAAGGCAATACTCAGTCAAAAGAACAATGCAGGAGGTATCACAATACCTGACTTCAAACTATATTACAAAGCAATAACAATAAAAACAGCATGGTACTGGCACAAAAACAGACATGAAGACCAGTGGAACAGAATAGAGGATCCAGATATGAAGCCACACAACTATGAGCAACTTATCTTTGACAAAGGAGCTAAAAATATACGATGGAGAAATAGCAGCCTCTTCAACAAAAACTGCTGGGAAAACTGGTTAGCAGTCTGCAAAAAACTGAAACTAGATCCATGTATATCACCCTATACCAAGATTAACTCAAAATGGATCAAGGATCTTAATATCAGACCCCAAACTCTTAAGTTGATACAAGAAAGAGTAGGAAATACTCTGGAGTTAGTAGGTATAGGTAAAAACTTTCTCAATGAAACCCCAGCAGCACAGCAACTAAGAGATAGCATAGATAAATGGGACCTCATAAAACTAAAAAGCTTCTGTTCATCAAAAGAAATGGTCTCTAAACTGAAGAGAACACCCACAGAGTGGGAGAAAATATTTGCCAATTATACATCAGACAAAGGACTGATAACCAGAATATACAGGGAACTTAAAAAACTAAATTCTCCCAAAACTAATGAACCAATAAAGAAATGGGCATGTGAACTAAACAGAACTTTCTCAAAAGAAGAAATTCAAATGGCCAGAAAACACATGAAAAAATGCTCACCATCTCTAGCAATAAAGGAAATGCAAATTAAAACCACACTAAGATTCCACCTCACCCCTGTTAGAATAGCCATCATCAGCAACACCACCAACAACAGGTGTTGGCGAGGATGCGGGGAAAAAGGAACCCTCTTACACTGTTGGTGGGAATGTAGACTAGTACAACCACTCTGGAAAAAAATTTGGAGGCTACTTAAAAAGATGGACATCGATCTACCATTTGATCCAGCAATACCACTCTTGGGGATATACCCAAAAGACTGTTACTCCAGAGGCACCTGCACATCCATGTTTATTGCGGCACTATTCACAATAGCCAAGTTATGGAAACAGCCAAGATGTCCCAGCACTGACGAATGGATTAAGAAAATGTGGTATCTATACACAATGGAATTTTATGCAGCCATGAAGAAGAACGAAATGTTATCATTCGCTGGTAAATGGATGGAATTGGAGAACATCATTCTGAGTGAGGTTAGCCTGGCTCAAAAGACCAAAAATCGTATGTTCTCCCTCATATGTGGACATTAGATCAAGGGCAAACACAACAAGGGGATTGGACTATGAGCACATGATAAAAGCGAGAGCACACAAGGGAGGGGTGAGGATAGGTAAGACACCTAAAAAACTAGCTAGCATTTGTTGCCCTTAACGCAGAGAAACTAAAGCAGATACCTTAAAGCAACTGAGGCCAATAGGAAAAGGGGACCAGGAACTAGAGAAAAGGTTAGATCAAAAAGAATTAACCTAGAAGGTAACACCCACACACAGGAAATCAATGTGAGTCAATGCCCTGTATAGCTATCCTTATCTCAACCAGCAAAACCCCTTGTTCCTTCCTATTATTGCTTATACTCTCTCTACAACAAAATTAGAGATAAGGGCAAAATAGTTTCTGCTGGGTATTGAGGGGGGGAGCGGGAGGGGGCGGAGTGGGTGGTAAGGGAGGGGGTGGGGGCAGGGGGGAGAAATGAACCAAGCCTTGTATGCACACATGAATAATAAAAGAAAAATGAAAAAAAAAATAAAAACTAAAAAAAAAAGACAGGAAAAAAAAAAAAGAAATTCCAAGACAATAAAAATAGAGAATTTGAAAAAGCAAAAGAAGAAATAAAGGAAACCATAGAAGCACTGTATAAACACCAAAGTGAAAGAGAGAACACAATGAATAAATGGATAAATGAACTCAGGACAAAAATAGACAACAATAAAGAAGAAAACAGCCAGGATATGGAAAACCTCAGAAAAAAGAACGAAACAGAACTGCAAAACAAAACGGAAAGCCAATCCAGCAGAATAGAACAAACAGAAGACAAAATCTCAGAACTTGAAGATGAAATGGTAATTAAAGGAAAAACTGAAGAACTATTAATTAAACAACTCAAGACCTGTGAAAAGAAAATGCAAGAACTCACCGACTCCATCAAAAGACCAAACTTGAGAATCATGGGCATCGAAGAAGGAGAAGAGGTGCAAGCGAAGGGAATGCGTAATATATTCAACAAAATAATAACGGAAAATTTCCCAAATCTAGAGAAAGATATTCCCATACAAATGCAAGAGGCCTCCAGGACACCAAACAGACCAGATCAAAATAGAACTACTCCACGACATATCATCATTAAAACAACAAGTTCAGAAACTAAGGAAAGAATATTGAAGGCTGCAAGAGAGAAAAAACAAGTAACATACAAAGGTAAACCCATCAAAATCACAGCAGACTTCTCAACTGAAACATTAAAAGCAAGAAGAGCGTGGGGTGAGATCTTCCGGGCACTGAATGAAAATAAGTTCAACCCCAGGATACTCTACCCAGCAAAGCTATCATTCAAAATAGATGGAGCAATAAAAGTCTTCCATGATAAGCAGAAACTAAAACAATATGTGACCACAAAGCCACCATTACAAAAGATTCTGTAAGGGATCCTGCACACAGAAAGTGACACCCAACTTAACCATGAAAAGGCAGGCAGCACCAAACCACAGGATAAGAAAAAGCAAGACAGTAGAGAGTAACATCAAGTTAGGTACACACAATCAAACCTTCAAACAACTAAGATAACTAAATGGCAGGAATCACCACATACCTATCAGTACTAACACTTAATGTCAATGGACTTAATTCACCCATCAAAAGACACCATTTGACAAAATGGATTAAAAAAGAAGATCCAACAATTTGTTGCTTACAGGAGACTCATCTCACCGACAGAAATAAGCATATGCTTAGGATGAAAGGCTGGAAGAAGATTTACCAAGCCAATGGCCCCCGAAAACAAGCAGGAGTAGCAATACTTATCTCTGACAAAGTAGACTTCAAACCTACATTGATCAAACGAGACAAAGAAGGACATTCCATACTAATAAAAGGGGAAATAGACCAAAAGGAAATAATAATCATCAATCTGTACGCACCCAATGTCAACGCACCCAATTTCATCAAACATACCCTAAAAGACCTAAAAGCATATATAAACGCCAACACAGTGGTTGTGGGAGACTTTAACACTCCATTATCATCAATAGATAGGTCATCCAAACAAAAACTCAATAAAGAAATCCAAGATCTAAAATATGCAATAGATCAAGTGGACCTAGCAGATGTCTATAGAACATTTCATCCAACCTCTACACAATATACATTCTTCTCAGCAGCCCATGGAACCTTCTCCAAAATAGATCATATCCTAGGGCACAAAGCAAGCCTCAGCAAATATAAGAAAATAGAAATAATACCGTGCATACTATCTGACCACAATGCAGTAAAAGTAGAACTCAACAACAAAAGTAAAGACAAAAAACATGCAAACAGCTGGAAACTAAATAACTCATTACTTAATGAAGAATGGATCATCGATGCAATAAAAGAGGAAATTAAAAAGTTCCTAGAAGTCAATGAAAATGAAAACACAACCTACCAGAACCTATGGGACACAGCTAAGGCAGTCTTGAGAGGAAAGTTTATAGCCATGAGTGCATATATTAAAAAGATTGAAAGATCCCAAATCAATGACCTAATGATACATCTCAAACTCCTAGAAAAACAAGAACAAGCAAATCCCAAAACAAATAGAAGGAGAGAAATAATAAAAATAAGAGCTGAAATCAACGAAATAGAAACCAAAAAAACCATACAAAGAATTAATGAAACAAAAAGTTGGTTCTTTGAAAAAATAAACAAGATCGATAGACCCCTGGCAAACCTGACTAAAATGAGGAGAGAAAAAACCCAAATTAGTAGAATCAGGAATGCAAAGGGGAGATAACAACAAACACCATGGAAATCCAGGAAATCATCAGAGACTACTTTGAGAACCTATATTCAAATAAATTTGAAAATCTAAAAGAAATGGACAGATTTCTAGATACATATGATCATCCAAAACTGAACCAAGAGGAAATTAATCACCTGAATAGACCTATAACACAAAGTGAAATTGAAGCAGCAATCAAGAGTCTCCCCAAAAAGAAAAGTCCAGGACCTGATGGATTCTCTGCTGAATTCTATCAGACCTTTAAAGAAGAACTGATACCAACCCTCCTTAAACTGTTCCATGAAATAGAAAGGGAAGGAAAACTGCCAAACACATTTTATGAAGCCACTATTACACTTATCCCAAAGCCAGGCAAAGACACCTCCAAAAAGGAGAACTATAGGCCAATCTCCTTAATGAACATTGATGCAAAAATCCTCAACAAAATAATGGCAAACCGAATTCAGCAACACATCAAAAAGATTATCCACCACGACCAGGTAGGCTTCATCCCAGGGATGCAGGGGTGGTTCAACATACGAAAATCAATAAACGTAATAAACCACATTAACAGAAGCAAAGACAAAAACCACTTGATCATCTCAATAGACGCAGAAAAAGCCTTTGATAAGATCCAACATCATTTCATGATAAAAGCTCTAAGAAAACTAGGAATAGAAGGAAAGTTCCTCAACATTATAAAAGCTATATATGACAAACCTACAGCCAGCATTATACTTAACGGAGAAAAATTAAAACCGTTCCCTCTAAAATCAGGAACCAGACAAGGATGCCCACTATCTCCACTCCTATTCAACATAGTACTGGAATTCCTAGCCAGAGCAATTAGGCAAGAAGAAGGAATAAAAGGAATACAAATAGGTAAAGAAACTGTCAAAATATCCCTATTTGCAGACGACATGATCCTATACCTTAAAGACCCAAAAAACTCTACTCAGAAGCTTCTAGACATCATCAATAGCTATAGCAAAGTAGCAGGATATAAAATCAACATAGAAAAATCATTAGCATTTCTATACACTAACAATGAGCAAACGGAAAAAGAATGTATGAAAACAATTCCATTTACAATAGCCTCAAAAAAAATCAAATACCTAGGTGTAAACCTAACAAAAGATGTGAAAGACCTCTACAAGGAAAACTATACACTTCTGAAGAAAGAGATTGAGGAAGACTATAGAAAGTGGAGAGATCTCCCATGCTCATGGATTGGTAGAATCAACATAGTAAAAATGTCGATACTCCCCAAAGTAATCTACATGTTTAATGCAATTCCCATCAAAATTCCAATGACATTCATTAAAGAGATTGAAAAATCTACTGTGAAATTTATATGGAAACACAAGAGGCCACGAATAGCCAAGGCAATACTCAGTCAAAAGAACAATGCAGGAGGTATCACAATACCTGACTTCAAACTATATTACAAAGCAATAACAATAAAAACAGCATGGTACTGGCACAAAAACAGACATGAAGACCAGTGGAACAGAATAGAGGATCCAGATATGAAGCCACACAACTATGAGCAACTTATCTTTGACAAAGGAGCTAAAAATATACGATGGAGAAATAGCAGCCTCTTCAACAAAAACTGCTGGGAAAACTGGTTAGCAGTCTGCAAAAAACTGAAACTAGATCCATGTATATCACCCTATACCAAGATTAACTCAAAATGGATCAAGGATCTTAATATCAGACCCCAAACTCTTAAGTTGATACAAGAAAGAGTAGGAAATACTCTGGAGTTAGTAGGTATAGGTAAAAACTTTCTCAATGAAACCCCAGCAGCACAGCAACTAAGAGATAGCATAGATAAATGGGACCTCATAAAACTAAAAAGCTTCTGTTCATCAAAAGAAATGGTCTCTAAACTGAAGAGAACACCCACAGAGTGGGAGAAAATATTTGCCAATTATACATCAGACAAAGGACTGATAACCAGAATATACAGGGAACTTAAAAAACTAAATTCTCCCAAAACTAATGAACCAATAAAGAAATGGGCATGTGAACTAAACAGAACTTTCTCAAAAGAAGAAATTCAAATGGCCAGAAAACACATGAAAAAATGCTCACCATCTCTAGCAATAAAGGAAATGCAAATTAAAACCACACTAAGATTCCACCTCACCCCTGTTAGAATAGCCATCATCAGCAACACCACCAACAACAGGTGTTGGCGAGGATGTGGGGAAAAAGGAACCCTCTTACACTGTTGGTGGGAATGTAGACTAGTACAACCACTCTGGAAAAAAATTTGGAGGCTACTTAAAAAGATGGACATCGATCTACCATTTGATCCAGCAATACCACTCTTGGGGATATACCCAAAAGACTGTTACTCCAGAGGCACCTGCACATCCATGTTTATTGCGGCACTATTCACAATAGCCAAGTTATGGAAACAGCCAAGATGTCCCAGCACTGACGAATGGATTAAGAAAATGTGGTATCTATACACAATGGAATTTTATGCAGCCATGAAGAAGAACGAAATGTTATCATTCGCTGGTAAATGGATGGAATTGGAGAACATCATTCTGAGTGAGGTTAGCCTGGCTCAAAAGACCAAAAATCGTATGTTCTCCCTCATATGTGGACATTAGATCAAGGGCAAACACAACAAGGGGATTGGACTATGAGCACATGATAAAAGCGAGAGCACACAAGGGAGGGGTGAGGATAGGTAAGACACCTAAAAAACTAGCTAGCATTTGTTGCCCTTAACGCAGAGAAACTAAAGCAGATACCTTAAAGCAACTGAGGCCAATAGGAAAAGGGGACCAGGAACTAGAGAAAAGGTTAGATCAAAAAGAATTAACCTAGAAGGTAACACCCACACACAGGAAATCAATGTGAGTCAATGCCCTGTATAGCTATCCTTATCTCAACCAGCAAAACCCCTTGTTCCTTCCTATTATTGCTTATACTCTCTCTACAACAAAATTAGAGATAAGGGCAAAATAGTTTCTGCTGGGTATTGAGGGGGGGAGCGGGAGGGGGCGGAGTGGGTGGTAAGGGAGGGGGTGGGGGCAGGGGGGAGAAATGAACCAAGCCTTGTATGCACACATGAATAATAAAAGAAAATGAAAAAAAAATAAAAAATAAAAAAAAGACAGAAAAAAAAAAAAATTCCAAGACAATAAAAATAGAGAATTTGAAAAAGCAAAAGAAGAAATAAAGGAAACCATAGAAGCACTGTATAAACACCAAAGTGAAAGAGAGAACACAATGAATAAATGGATAAATGAACTCAGGACAAAAATAGACAACAATAAAGAAGAAAACAGCCAGGATATGGAAAACCTCAGAAAAAAGAACGAAACAGAACTGCAAAACAAAACGGAAGGCCAATCCAGCAGAGTAGAACAAACAGAAGACAGAATCTCAGAACTTGAAAATGAAATGGTAATTAAAGGAAAAACCGAAGAACTATTAATTAAACAACTCAAGACCTGTGAAAAGAAAATGCAAGAACTCACCGACTCCATCAAAAGACCAAACTTGAGAATCATGGGCATCGAAGAAGGAGAAGAGGTGCAAGCGAAGGGAATGCGTAATATATTCAACAAAATAATAACGGAAAATTTCCCAAATCTAGAGAAAGATATTCCCATACAAATGCAAGAGGCCTCCAGGACACCAAACAGACCAGATCAAAATAGAACTACTCCACGACATATCATCATTAAAACAACAAGTTCAGAAACTAAGGAAAGAATATTGAAGGCTGCAAGAGAGAAAAAACAAGTAACATACAAAGGTAAACCCATCAAAATCACAGCAGACTTCTCAACTGAAACATTAAAAGCAAGAAGAGCGTGGGGTGAGATCTTCCGGGCACTGAATGAAAATAACTTCAACCCCAGGATACTCTACCCAGCAAAGCTATCATTCAAAATAGATGGAGCAATAAAAGTCTTCCATGATAAGCAGAAACTAAAACAATATGTGACCACAAAGCCACCATTACAAAAGGTTCTGCAAGGGATCCTGCACACAGAAAGTGACACCCAACTTAACCATGAAAAGGCAGGCAGCACCAAACCACAGGATAAGAAAAAGCAAGACAGTAGAGAGTAACATCAAGTTAGGTACACACAATCAAACCTTCAAACAACTAAGATAACTAAATGGCAGGAATCACCACATACCTATCAGTACTAACACTTAATGTCAATGGACTTAATTCACCCATCAAAAGACACCGTTTGACAAAATGGATTAAAAAAGAAGATCCAACAATTTGTTGCTTACAGGAAACTCATCTCACCGACAGAAATAAGCATATGCTTAGGATGAAAGGCTGGAAGAAGATTTACCAAGCCAATGGCCCCCGAAAACAAGCAGGAGTAGCAATACTTATCTCTGACAAAGTAGACTTCAAACCTACATTGATCAAACGAGATAAAGAAGGACATTCCATACTAATAAAAGGGGAAATAGACCAAAAGGAAATAATAATCATCAATCTGTACGCACCCAATTTCAACGCACCCAATTTCATCAAACATACCCTGAAAGACCTAAAAGCATATATAAACGCCAACACAGTGGTTGTGGGAGACTTTAACACTCCATTATCATCAATAGATAGGTCATCCAAACAAAAACTCAATAAAGAAATCCAAGATCTAAAATATGCAATAGATCAAGTGGACCTAGTAGATGTCTACAGAACATTTCATCCAACCTTTACACAATATACATTCTTCTCAGCAGCCCATGGAACCTTCTCCAAAATAGATCATATCCTAGGGCACAAAGCAAGCCTCAGCAAATATAAGAAAATAGAAATAATACCGTGCATACTATCTGACCACAATGCAGTAAAAGTAGAACTCAACAACAAAAGTAAAGACAAAAAACATGCAAACAGCTGGAAACTAAATAACTCATTACTTAATGAAGAATGGATCATCGATGCAATAAAAGAGGAAATTAAAAAGTTCCTAGAAGTCAATGAAAATGAAAACACAACCTACCAGAACCTATGGGACACAGCTAAGGCAGTCTTGAGAGGAAAGTTTATAGCCATGAGTGCATATATTAAAAAGATTGAAAGATCCCAAATCAATGACCTAATGATACATCTCAAACTCCTAGAAAAACAAGAACAAGCAAATCCCAAAACAAATAGAAGGAGAGAAATAATAAAAATAAGAGCTGAAATCAACGAAATAGAAACCAAAAAAACCATACAAAGAATTAATGAAACAAAAAGTTGGTTCTTTGAAAAAATAAACAAGATCGATAGACCCCTGGCAAACCTGACTAAAATGAGGAGAGAAAAAACCCAAATTAGTAGAATCAGGAATGCAAAGGGGAGATAACAACAAACACCATGGAAATCCAGGAAATCATCAGAGACTACTTTGAGAACCTATATTCAAATAAATTTGAAAATCTAAAAGAAATGGACAGATTTCTAGATACATATGATCATCCAAAACTGAACCAAGAGGAAATTAATCACCTGAATAGACCTATAACACAAAGTGAAATTGAAGCAGCAATCAAGAGTCTCCCCAAAAAGAAAAGTCCAGGACCTGATGGATTCTCTGCTGAATTCTATCAGACCTTTAAAGAAGAACTGATACCAACCCTCCTTAAACTGTTCCATGAAATAGAAAGGGAAGGAAAACTGCCAAACACATTTTATGAAGCCACTATTACACTTATCCCAAAGCCAGGCAAAGACACCTCCAAAAAGGAGAACTATAGGCCAATCTCCTTAATGAACATTGATGCAAAAATCCTCAACAAAATAATGGCAAACCGAATTCAGCAACACATCAAAAAGATTATCCACCACGACCAGGTAGGCTTCATCCCAGGGATGCAGGGGTGGTTCAACATACAAAAATCAATAAACGTAATAAACCACATTAACAGAAGCAAAGACAAAAACCACTTGATCATCTCAATAGACGCAGAAAAAGCCTTTGATAAGATCCAACATCATTTCATGATAAAAGCTCTAAGAAAACTAGGAATAGAAGGAAAGTTCCTCAACATTATAAAAGCTATATATGACAAACCTACAGCCAGCATTATACTTAACGGAGAAAAATTAAAACCGTTCCCTCTAAAATCAGGAACCAGACAAGGATGCCCACTATCTCCACTCCTATTCAACATAGTACTGGAATTCCTAGCCAGAGCAATTAGGCAAGAAGAAGGAATAAAAGGAATACAAATAGGTAAAGAAACTGTCAAAATATCCCTATTTGCAGACGACATGATCCTATACCTTAAAGACCCAAAAAACTCTACTCAGAAGCTTCTAGACATCATCAATAGCTATAGCAAAGTAGCAGGATATAAAATCAACATAGAAAAATCATTAGCATTTCTATACACTAACAATGAGCAAACGGAAAAAGAATGTATGAAAACAATTCCATTTACAATAGCCTCAAAAAAAATCAAATACCTAGGTGTAAACCTAACAAAAGATGTGAAAGACCTCTACAAGGAAAACTATACACTTCTGAAGAAAGAGATTGAGGAAGACTATAGAAAGTGGAGAGATCTCCCATGCTCATGGATTGGTAGAATCAACATAGTAAAAATGTCGATACTCCCAAAAGTAATCTACATGTTTAATGCAATTCCCATCAAAATTCCAATGACATTCATCAAAGAGATTGAAAAATCTACTGTTAAATTTATATGGAAACACAAGAGGCCACGAATAGCCAAGGCAATACTCAGTCAAAAGAACAATGCAGGAGGTATCACAATACCTGACTTCAAACTATATTACAAAGCAATAATAATAAAAACAGCATGGTACTGGCACAAAAACAGACATGAAGACCAGTGGAACAGAATAGAGGATCCAGATATGAAGCCACACAACTATGAGCAACTTATCTTTGACAAAGGAGCTAAAAATATACGATGGAGAAATAGCAGCCTCTTCAACAAAAACTGCTGGGAAAACTGGTTAGCAGTCTGCAAAAAACTGAAACTAGATCCATGTATATCACCCTATACCAAGATTAACTCAAAATGGATCAAGGATCTTAATATCAGACCCCAAACTCTTAAGTTGATACAAGAAAGAGTAGGAAATACTCTGGAGTTAGTAGGTATAGGTAAAAACTTTCTCAATGAAACCCCAGCAGCACAGCAACTAAGAGATAGCATAGATAAATGGGACCTCAGAAAACTAAAAAGCTTCTGTTCATCAAAAGAAATGGTCTCTAAACTGAAGAGAGCACCCACAGAGTGGGAGAAAATATTTGCCAACTATACATCAGACAAAGGACTGATAACCAGAATATACAGGGAACTTAAAAAACTAAATTCTCCCAAAACTAATGAACCAATAAAGAAATGGGCAAGTGAACTAAACAGAACTTTCTCAAAAGAAGAAATTCAAATGGCCAGAAAACACATGAAAAAATGCTCACCATCTCTAGCAATAAAGGAAATGCAAATTAAAACCACACTAAGATTCCACCTCACCCCTGTTAGAATAGCCATCATCAGCAACACCACCAACAACAGGTGTTGGCGAGGATGCGGGGAAAAAGGAACCCTCTTACACTGTTGGTGGGAATGTAGACTAGTACAACCACTCTGGAAAAAAATTTGGAGGCTACTTAAAAAGATGGACATCGATCTACCATTTGATCCAGCAATACCACTCTTGGGGATATACCCAAAAGACTGTTACTCCAGAGGCACCTGCACATCCATGTTTATTGCGGCACTATTCACAATAGCCAAGTTATGGAAACAGCCAAGATGCCCCAGCACTGACGAATGGATTAAGAAAATGTGGTATCTATACACAATGGAATTTTATGCAGCCATGAAGAAGAACGAAATGTTATCATTCGCTGGTAAATGGATGGAATTGGAGAACATCATTCTGAGTGAGGTTAGCCTGGCCCAAAAGACCAAAAATCGTATGTTCTCCCTGATATGTGGACATTAGATCACGGGCAAACACAACAAGGGAATTGGACTATGAGCACATGATAAAAGCGAGAGCACACAAGGGAGGGGTGAGGATAGGTAAGACACCTAAAAAACTAGCTAGCATTTGTTGCCCTTAATGCAGAGAAACTAAAGCAGATACCTTAAAAGAAATTGAGGCCAACAGGAAAAGGGGACCAGGAACTAGAGAAAAGATTAGATCAAAAAGAATTAACCTAGAAGGTAACACCCACGCACAGGAAATCAATGTGAGTCAATGCCCTGTATAGCTATCCTTATCTCAACCAGCAAAACCCCTTGTTCCTTCCTATTATTGCTTATACTCTCTCTATAACAAAATTAGAAATAAGGGCAAAATAGTTTCTGCTGGGTATGGGGGGGGGGAGCGGGAGGGGGTGGAGTGGGTAGTAAGGGAGGGGGTGGGGGCAGGGGGGAGAAATGACCCAAGCCTTGTATGCACATATGAATAATAAAAGAAAAATGAAAAAAAAAAAAAAAGAAAAGATAGCAAGGAACCTTAAATGTATATTGCTAAGTGAAGAAGGCAATCTGAAAAGACTACATATTCTGTGATTTCCAACTACATGACATTCTGGAAAAGGCAAAACCATGGAGACAGAAAAAGATCAGTAGTTGCCAGGAGTTACAGGAGAGGGAGGAGTGAATCAGTAGTACACAGAGGATCTTTAAGGCAGTGAAACCTACTGTTGGTAGATTCATGCCATTATCCATTCATCCAAACTGTTTAGATTTGGGTGTACCAAGAGTGAATCCTAACAAACTATGAACTTGGAGTGATAATGATGTGTCAGTGTGGATTCATCGATTATAAAAAATGTTCTATTTTAGTGTACATTGAAAATGTAATGTAAAATTAATAAATGTAATTGAAATTGTAATGTACTACTCTAGTGGGGATGTTGATAATGAGAGAAGCTGTGCAAGTGTAGGGGCGGGAGCTGTATGGGAAATCCCTGTACCTTCTGTTCAATTTTGCTGTGAACATAAAACTGCTCTAAAAAGTAAAGCCTATTTTAAAAAGAACATATGATAGCCAATGATGTGGTGAGGACAATCATTAATCTGA
Source organism: Castor canadensis (assembly GCF_047511655.1). Taxonomy (NCBI): domain Eukaryota; kingdom Metazoa; phylum Chordata; class Mammalia; order Rodentia; family Castoridae; genus Castor; species Castor canadensis. The sequence continues at coordinate 64,215,734 of NC_133398.1, forward strand.
CGGCCTCTGAAGTCTTGCTGCTTGGGTTTGAGTGGGGGTCCTCTCAGTCTGGAGCTCAGCAGTCTTCCTGACATTGTCTTTCAACATAATCTGGGGATTCACTCTACCTCAGTCCTTTGCTAACCTTCAGTTTTCTTATACGTGTATAATTTATATAACAAGAAATTCTATCTTGGCCTATTTAAATCCTGGTAATTTTCAAATGCCCAACATTCAAATGCAGAAATAAGTGGCCCACTTTCTCACACTAAGAGATAAATCACAGTATTGGAACCCGACGTTTCCAATAGTTTCTTGATAGGGAAAATAGTTGATTCCCTTGTTTTAACGACACACATCCTCTAGTAGTTTCCTGGGAGCATGTTCGTGGGACATATATATTTTAATATGTGTTCTGTCTGGGTAGAAAATTCTGAGTTGTTAATTACTTTTGCTCCAAGTGTTGAAGCCATTGTATAATTGGCCTCTAGTTTCCAGCTGTTGCAAAGTTTCTTCCAGTTGTTCATTCTTAAAACTTAAAAATGTTTTCTTTCTAGTAGACCGCCTATGGGTCCTCACAATTCTGATGTTCTACCACGCTGTGTCCCAGTGTAGACTAATGTCATCCATTGTGCTGGAAACTTGATGAGCTCTTTTAACCCAAAACACGTCTTAGAGATCTGGAGGATTTTTGTAACGATTTCTTTGATAATTAACTCACCTATGTTTTCCTTTTCTATTCCTCTCTTTCTATAAGTTCCATTATTTAGATGTAGGCTTTTAAATCTGGTCTACTATTGCTTTCTTTTATCCTCTCTTTTTCACCTCTTTGCTCATCATCTAGAGGAAGTCCTCACCACTGTGTCCTAACTCTTCTTTTGATTTGTTTCACCTTTTTGTATTTTTCAGTGCCAAGAGCTTTTTTCATTCCCTGATTTTCCTTTCTATACTATGTGTTCTTGTTTTATGGAGACAACAGCTTTATTATCTCATTGATTATTTTAATAATCTTGGTTGTTGTAAGCTTTCTTCTCCTGTGTCGTCTCTAATCCCTCCAAGTAGCTGATTCCTGTTTGTCTTGGTCTCTGTCTTCCACAGTAGTTTCTTTCCTCAGACCTTATCAAGCCTTGTTAACCTGCTCACGTTTAAAAGTGAGGAAATAAAAAGGTACTTGGTAGTCCTGAGCATTGTGGGTGGTGTTTGTCAACTCAAAGCTCCATTTATGGCTTGGGCTGAACCATTTAATGAGGAATGATGCCACTGTCTCCAGGTCGTTCCTCTTGAGTTGGTCAGTTTCCAGAGCATAAGCATCCTATCCCACTAGGGAATGGAAGCTTAGCTCTCAGTGTTCCTGGATCTGCATGGAGAAGAAAGACTGGGTAGGGTGGGAATATGGGTGCTTGTGTGGGAGCAGGGTTCTCAGCACTCCACACACAGTTGTCACATTCACTTATTCTTTCTTTGGCACATTGCCACCTGTGGCTTGATGTTGTCCATTCTAAAGACCCTCTGTTTGTTCAGCCCAGAAAAGAAAGCTCCACATTTATTCTGCCAAAAATAGGCACTCACCTACAGGACTGCTGTGGGGGGTCAGACCTAGGGCTCTCACTACTTTGAACCAATCCCCCTTTTTCGCCATACTGCCACTACTACCACCTTCCTGCTCAGTTTCTGTTAAGTGTTTTTGAGGGTTCTGCAATTTAAATCAGGTTATTCCTGTCTTGCTCTGCTTCATGCTTAAGATTCTTATTTCAAACATCTGTTTTAGTAAGATGTCATACTTACTAAAAGTAAGTAGTCATACTACTTTAGGCTTCCTAAATCTATTGTCATTGTCTCCTTGCCTTTTTTCCCCATCCTTATGGGTTGTTGTTTTTTAAGAAAATAATCCCTTTGCTATAATTTCAGTACATTTTCCAAAAGGGAATGAAGCTATATGGATATTAAATCCTCATCATTGCATCTTATAGTCTTTTAAGTGTACCAGTGTTCTGATTTAGCATACAAAACTTAGTACTTAGCCCTTGTAAAGCTATAACTTAAATTTGTAAGTTGAACAAATATTAATTTTCACACAGCTGGTACAATTTATGAAGTAATTTCAACATAAGCACAAATTTAAATAAATGTACTCAAATAAACATATAAAATTAAAATTACCAAACAAGACTTTATTCTAATAGGCTAAGTTCTTTTAAGTTTGGAAATGACAAAATACTAAATAAGCACATGTTCTTTAATACAAAATATTAATAATTTATATTTGATTTTCTTTAAAAATTCTCTTAATTCTAAAGCTGCATTTGAAAGATGCTAGTTTATATAATCCCACGCAATTTGGAGGTATCTTCCTAAATATTTTTGAAGTTTCCATCCCCTCTTGCTATGACATATTAACTACCAAAGAAGTCCTATGTGGAATGGTGACCAAATTTATGCACGACATTGATGAGACATATGCATCCAATGTGTCAATGATAGGGACCATTTTCCAATTCTTTCAACTTTTCAGAAAAATTGGCCCCACCTACCTACCCAACTTGCCAGATGAATTGATTAAATTTTGCAATTCTTTGGCTTTTGAAAGATATAAAATGTTTTTATGTGTATTCTTGAAAACCTTTGAACTATAGCAACTCCTACAATCTTTTAATCTTTTCTCTATTAGGGTGAAGGTCATAAAATGACCTCCAATGACCCTCTTGATTTTCTTGGTTGCAGCACATAGGATATTTTATGGGCATAATTAAAGACAAAAAAAACCCAAACAAACCAGGGAGTGAAGACACCAAAGTGTCTGAGGAGATTTTATCTCTGCTGCATCCTTCCACACATCATCCCTGGGGGCTCTATTACCACATGTAAAATGTGCTTGCCAGGCCATGAATCCACCAGGGCTTCACCCTGGAGGAATGTGGGAACACTCAAAGGTAAGAGAATCCGCCTGTCTTATTGTACAGGCTGTGGCTCAAAACTATATCAAGCCAGACAGGGAAAATGGAAAGTATCTTTAATGTCATCTTCATGTAAGCCCAAAGGAGTCCAGTGGAAAATATCTTTGTGTACTGCCAAGACTGATTGTTAACACTGAGAATGTGCTGGTAATGTGTGCTGGATGATTAAGGGCCCAAGGGCACTGACACTACCTCTTCTTTGTGCTACAGAAAGAAAGTCTGGAAAAACTAGCTTCCATGACTGGGAGTCAGTTCATGGAGGTGCTCAACGTTACAACTACTAAACTGTCAATGCACAAATAGTTCTACTGGGGATGATGGATCCCTAGTAACAGTGTTTGTTTCCTCCTCCACTCCTCTTCCAACAGCCCACCAACTACCTCAACACCTTTAGCATATCTCCTCTATATCATGCCTTCTCTCTTCTTATAATTTTGATTTATTCCAATGTCAGCTGGTTAATGACCCCCACTTGGCTTGAAAATTCCAGAGGGTAAAAATCTCCCTGCCTCTGCTCCTTCCGGTTGGAGCAGAGTTTCTCACACCACACCACTTCATGGACCAATGATTCCACTGCCTTTGGGTTGGGTCCCTACTCCTTGTACAACTAGCTCTAGCTGTGGTGGGAACATTAATGCTGGTTGAAACACAATGCTACAGTAGGGCAGTTTCTTTCAGAAAAAGGTACGAATATGACAGACACCATGACAGACATTTTTGGCATGCCCTGCTTTGAGGCCAAGGAAGGACACTCATTTCCTTATCTTCTCTCCTGTTCTTCAGAAAGGAAAAAGACTGAAAGACAGGATCCCTGGGAATGCATGTAGATGGTCAGGAGCAAAGTCTTCTTTATGTGTCATTAATTATGTCTAAGGAGAGACATGTAGGTTCAAGGTTTGAGGCGAAGCTTCTTTTGGTTTGAAGACACTTGGCTAATTAGACCTTTTGGCCACTGATCATCTTTGCTATCCTTCTTGCTACTTGCATCTTTCCTTTCCTTCTTTCAGGGAAGGATATTGAGAGTTAAATATAGACCAGTTCATCCCTCAAGGTTTGGAGACTTTTATTTACATCTCTGTGACCTCTATACACACATGATAATTAAGAGAAGTAGGAATACTAGCTACTGAAAGCTTATTCTCAGGTGGGTGCTGTGTCAAGCTTTGACATACATGCTTTATTTAATCTTTACAATAACTCAGTGAACTAGCACCTCCATTTTAAAGAGACACAGAGACGTAAGACATTTGCCTGAGGTTATACAATAAGTGAGGAGCAGAGCCAGAACTCAATCTGGACTGTAAAATATGTTCATCTTTGTAAAAATAATATTCTTCTTATTAAAATATCCATGCCCAAAGGAAAGGACAAAAAGATAGTGAAAAATCACACGTAATTTCATTGCTGAGATGTAAATCCTATCCACACGTGGGGTATGTCTTTTTAGATCTTCTTCCCCTCGGCATCCATGTAGACACATCACTACACCACACACATTTCATTCATACATCAAATAATTTTTGAGCACGTGTTTTAAACACTGTTCTATGTGCTGGGGCATAGCATGGTCATCTGTGAAGAGCTTATATTCAAGTAGTGGAGTCATAAAATAAACAAATACAAAATTTGTATTATAACGTGTGTTAGCAGGGCTGCTATAAACAGCTACATAGGTTGTGCACTGTAGAACTCCAAGGAGAGCCAATTACACTGCAGTCAATGTGAATGACATCCCCAGAAGCTGGGCCATGCACAACCTGTACTACACATGATGAGTCACAATAGGAGACATAAACTGGCAGGAAGAATATTATTTTATGAATAGGAGATCAGAAAATGCCTCTTGATTAAGGAATGTTTAGGTGTTACCTAGCAAGAGAGAATGAGTTCAGCAAGAATCTGAAAGGACAGACTTTCAAGTAGAGGAATAGCAAATGAAACAATCCTAAGCAGAAATGTTCTGGAGCATGACTAAGGAACAGCACAGGGACTGGTGTGAGCAGAGCAGAGCAAGCAAGAGATAAGGGATGGGAGTGAGGTCAGAGAGGTAGAGGGGCGCAATCACAGGGCCTTATGTGTGGGGTAAGGACTTCAGGTTTATTTTGTGTACTAGAATGCAATAGAGAGCTGTAAGCAGAGGTGAATGGCTTAAGAACAAGTGTGGCTGCTATGCAGAAAGCACAGGGGAGGAGGCAGCAAGACTGGGTGGGATAAGAAAGAGAATATCGTGGGTAGCTTAAACTAGGCTAAGAGCTGTGGAGTGATAAGGAGTCAGATTCAGAGAATGCCTTAGGGTGTTACCAGCACTCAGAGCAGAGTTCAGATAGCACCAGCAGGATTTGCTGATGCATTGATGTGGAATGCAAGAGGAACAGAGAAGCTGAGGTCATCTGTATAGACAGAGAGGCTGTTATATTTCCAAGTTTTCATTGTTATGAAAAACGAAAAGCCAGCTTTCCCCATCCCACCCCAAGTTCTTACTATGTAGCTCCAAAGCCCAGAGTGGCCTCAAACTCCCAAGTGTTGGGATTCAAGGCATGTGAAACTACACGTGGCTAAGTAAGGTTCTTAAATTCTGATACCTTGACAGTGAGCTTCTTACAGAAGTCACCTTAAGCCTCTTCTGGGCTTCATCTCCCCACTAAGACTAGAATCTTTCTGTACAATCAAGACACAGAGCATAGGTGGGAAGAATCACTTGGTCCTCCATGTCACTTCCTCCAACTGCAGGCCCACCAACCAGAGGAATCTGGCCTTTCTTTGCCAGGTAGGGCACTGGAGAATTGAAACGGACACTGCTTCTACACTTTCTGGAACTCTCAAAGGCTAAAAAATTTGGAGTGTACCATGGGGTTCACTGGTATTTGAGAACATTTTAGGTCTAGTTATGTTAAATATTTTCCTCTAGCAACAGATTTTTAGAAATGGAAAAAGTAGCTTGCTCTAAATTTCTCAGCAAAATAAAAACAAACCAGAAATCCCCTTTAGGCCTGTCTAACTCTTAAAAATCCCTCCCTCCTCCTCCCTTTCTATCATCTGTATGTCTTATAGAGCACTGCCCAAGAACAACAGCAAAGCAAACTCCCTCCTGAGAACAGAGTCCATCCTGATCCAAAACCCTCAAGACTTCTCAGAGTCAAACCCAGAGCCCTTCCACCTTATCTCCCAATGTTTCCTTCATAGCTCCATAAAGTCCAGGTCATTGCCTAGTCCCTTAATATTCTCTGCCATTTCCTGTCTCCTTTTCTCTCCATATTCCCTTTCTATGTCCAGCTGCTCTTCCTTAGCTCCATTCTTCAAGGCCTGGTTCAGATGCCACCACCTCCAGGAAGCTTTGCCTGGTATCGCTGCACTCACCCACCTCAGAATTCCCATAGCACTATCTGCTTCTGTTTCTTGTGAGCCTTAACACTTACTAGCTTGTTTGGGGGTCATCTTTACTCGAGTCTCATCTCTTCTCTCTTAATTCCACAAAAACTAGAAACTCCTTGAGGGAAGGAAAAGAACAAATGCAAATTCTCTAAGTAAGTCCTCTAGCTCCTGGCCCAGTGCCTGGCACAAAGTCAGGAAGCAGGTTAGTGTTATAGGTTTGAAGGATGGATGAATTACCTTCCTATTACTGGGTTGATAACTTTTTTGATTAATTTGTTTTGTTTTATTTAAACCCTAGACCTTGTTTGTTGGGAGCCATGATCCACAATCATCCAGGATCCAGACAAGGTCAGAGACTGCAGGTGTACCACATCTCTCACTGGGATTCTTGAGGGAACATGGAGTGGCTTTCTTTGCCTGGAGAATAGACACATTAATAACCTGAAGGTATTTGTTTAGTATGAGCAAGACAGAAAGGTTAGGAAAAGGGCAACATATCCTTGGCAACCAAGGCCTGGGTTTTGTGTATATGAAACTAGGTGAAACTAGGGAGGTCTGGGTTTTGTTTACGAAACCAGGGAGGTTGGAGCGAGGGCCCTGTTTCCCAGGCATAGAAGTTCTTCTTACATTGTATAACTTTCTACTTTGTACTGCTTATAAGCCTGATGCAAAAAAAAAATAAATTTGCCAGTTGTTCATCAGCCTTCTGGTCCTGTTAATTTGTCTCTTGTCTGTTCATTCCTTTCCTGAGCCTTTTCGGGTCAAGAACCTCTGCAATCTTGGCACTTGTTCTCACTGGCATGGTGACATAGAGTTCTCCCTGGGGCTTCAAGATTCTCTGATGTCCTCCCTCCATGCTTCTTGTATTCTTCTTCAACCTTCCTCTATCCCACACACTTACCTGTCTTACTCCTGGTTTCCCGTAACTACTCTTACAGATATTCCTAGCTGAGAAGTCAGGCAATCAGTATTTAAAAGATAGTCTTTGCCAGGAGCATCTGCTTTTTAATAGGACGCTCCAATGGCAAAAAATGTTACAGGTTTCTAGTTATCAAATTTTCGGTGCCATGATAGGAAGTGAAGGGAAACTTCAGTGCCCACTGTCTGCCTGATAAGGCTGGTCCTGTGGTCAGGCTTCTTGTAACTGAGTAGGAATTATCATAAACAGTTCATATTATTGCTTTCTATACCAGCCTGAACCAAACCAAAACTGAGAACAGAAAATCTCATGGTTAATGTCTGCACTGACATGAATCCCTTCTTCAGCAGGTACAAACTTAGAGTTTCAGAGGTCATGGTCCCTAAGAACAACAACTCCTAGATTTCAACTAGAACAGCAAAGCTTAGCCCTGCTTCACCTCAATGTCTAAAAGCCAAGAGGAGGGCCAGAGGCCCTTCTCATATCATAGCAAAATGTAGCCAGTCACCAACTGTCCTTCTGGCCCCTTTCCTTAGAAAGAGGACTTTAAAGGCAACTGGGTGAGTTCCCAGAGCTTAAGAGGGGCAAATAGAACAGATCAGGAGACCAAAGTTGCTGCTACCCCAGCAGCTGATCCCCAGCCAGCCTCCAGCGAAGGAACCCCTCTGCATGAGCAGGCTGACCTTCCCAGCATCCTTCTCCAGAGATGTCATATTGGTGGCAGTCAGGAGGCACCTGATTGCTGGGTTCAGTGAGTCCATAAAAAAAACGGGCTGGTGTTTCAAGGAGAGTACTGAGGGCTAATTGACAAGGGCATGTGTGGGTCTTGATCCCAGTTTCACCATTACCAGCTATGTGGTTTTCAGCAAAATGCCCTGGGTTATCAGCCTTTATGTTAAAGTATAATAAAGCAGAATCTACTTCATTGAATGAAGATAAATATAAGGCCTTCAACACAATGCCTGGACTCACAGTGTGAGTTTAAAGTTAGCAGTTGTTAAGGAGATTCCAGTCTGGCTGATCAGGACACTAGATATGGTACTTAGGCAATGGACATAGGAAAGAGAGAAGTCAACTTCCTAACACACATCAACCACCACCACCCTGCTACTGAATTTGTAGCCCTGCCACTACCCATGAGAATTGGTGTCCACCGCTGAGTGCTCTATTGCTCGTCTGGCCCAGAATTCGGCATCCTCCAGAGCATGTCCTGGTCTTGTTTTCAATCTTCATCTCTGTGCACTTCCTTCATACCTGACTACAGCCTCTACTGTTATCTTTCCTGTCCCTGAGTCCTTGTGGATTACATGGGATGCCACTAGTGTCAATGTACTCCCAATCCCTCAAGTCTAAATCAAAAAGCCACCTCCTCCAGGAGTCTCTCCAACCTCCAAATCAGGATAAAACATCACCCTCTTAACTCCCACAACACTTTTACGGTTAATGAATCCAAAAGGCTCTCTGGTTTCTTATGTCACCTTTTGAAGTGCAAGCAAGTCAAAGGCATAATAACCTTTCTGTCATGTTTAGAATGCTCAGTGCGTAAGAATACACTGAAAAGGACACAGCACACAATTAAGCCACCCCTGCAGAATCAGTAGACCCAGCCCGTTCCAGCCCGGTGCTTCATTCCCAAGACAGCAGCTAAGCCTTCAGTGGTTTCCCTTGCTTCTTCTTAGTCTCTGGGGAAGCAGAGGGCTTTCTGTCTAAACCTTAGATTGACTCCTCTCCAAGCAGCCTTCAGACATCCTGGTTCTTCTCATTCCTACATAATGCTCCTCTCACTTTCCTGCTTTGCCTCTCTAGCTTTACAACTGCTCTCAGAATCTGCTTCATCGCTGTTCACACCAGTCTCCATGTTCCTCAGATTTTAAACACATAATCTCCACCTTTGATAATTAGCTCCACAGCCAGACATCCTTAAGCACTTCCTCTTGCATGCCCATATACAGGCTATTAGTTTTTACATGCATTCCTATAAAACTCTGCCTTGGGATTTTGTCAAAGGAAGCCATAGGAAACTGATCCTTATACTTACTGTAGCATAATCTCTGTGGGTCTTGTCATTTACAACATTTAATGTGTCCTATAACAACCCCACAGAAGATATTTCTTTCAGAATTTACTGCTAAGAAAAGCTCTTCCTCCTCCCCTGAGGAAAGTTCCATAATTCTTTGTGATCATGAGGATTATGTAACAGTTCGTGCCCCAGTTTGGGATTTTAGCTGTGAGAGTTTGGCAGCAGATTTGAGGCCCTGTTAACAGAACCTTGCCTTCTGTGCAATTCTTGTGCTCCTTCCTCTGGGGTTATCTCTTGATGTCTAGAACAGCTCAGCCTGTTCTGCTCGTGTCCTTTGCTGATTTCTCTTTTGAGCTTTCTTGGGTGTAGGTTCCATCTGCTGCCCCTCTCTGTCACTAGTGAGTCCTCAGCCATCCCAGTAGGATGGCACAAACAAAGCCTTCCCATTCTCCAAGCCAACTTGTTGCTGAACCTTTTTTGTCTTAGGTTCTATTCTCCTGGAAGGCAGCTTAAAGGTTTGGGAGATTCTAATATTTGAAGTAAAAAATTGGTAAGTTAGTTGCTTTTCTCTTTTAAAGAAAGATTTGCTTTTATTGAACATGCACCTGACAATAGTGTAGAGAAAATAGTTTTGTGTGTCTGTTTAAAACACACACACCAGCAATTCTTCATTGCACTACTTTGCTTTTCCCAAAGACAGTTAGTTTATTCTTTTGGCGTTACTTTAAACAATATTATTTCTGCTGTCTATAGTATATTCTATTACTTTAATTTTAGTTTTAAAATTACTGACATTTAATTGTGAAAGATGAGGATGTAAATCTCAGTTATGGCCACTATAATCACCAGCTGTCACCACAAACACATCACTCTTCACTTCTATTTCCAGTGAGTCATACGGTAATTTTGGCTAGAATGGCATTCAATGACTATAGAAGTGTTATAGCTAAGCCATGTAGTATATACTACAATTGCTTTTCCTTTCTAGTACAACTTTTTGTCTTTTCAGAATTTTTTTACTTCTCAATTGCTCTTTTTTACATTCTGATTACTATTTCAGCTCCAAGTCTGTCCTCTGGCTATGTCTTCTTCTTAGGACCTTCTATGACAGTGAGCATTCTTTTGTTTTCAGATGCCAAAGCATTTTGGCTTATTTGAATCAGGACTGGTTGATCTCTAGTTCTGCTACACAGCAGCAGTGAAAAGCCATAATAGCAAAAGGAGGAGACAGTTATCTGAACCTGTTAAGAGCTGGAGCCATAGAAAAGGAGTCACCCTATAGGAATCATGGTCTTAGGTAGAAACAGCATCTGTCATTCTGAGGTTCAGCAGGGAGGAAGCAGCCTAAGTCCCATCTTGATGCTCTCTGCCACTACCTTTATTAATTAAAACGAAGGGTAGATCAGCCAGCAAGGGAGACCAGGAAATGTGCTCCATAGAGATATGTTTCCTTCCATCCAGAGAAGGGTAGAGAAGAGATCTGAACAGGCAAATGAAGTACAACTAGAAAACCATGTCTTTGGAGGAGGAGGCTTGCTCTGTTGTTTCAATAAGCATAGTCTCCAGTAGCTTTCTAAGAAAGGGCACATGAGAAGCAAATTACTAAAGTCTTACTGGGCAAGGTAGTGCACACCTATAATACAAGCACTCAGAAAGCTGGGGCAGGAGGGTTACAAGTTCCAGGCTATCCTGGGCTACATAGGGAGACCCGATAATTAAAAATAAAGCTAAAGTCTTTGTATGGCTGGAAAATGCCTTCCTATATCAAACCAAGTTCATAGTTTGGCTGTATATAGAATTCAAGTTTGGAAATAATTTCTCCTCTTTATGTCCTTGTCTTCGAGATTCTATTCATGCATTTGAAAAAGTTCATGCCATTCTAATAGCTGATTCTTTGAGTAAAACCTAGAAGGGCTTACTTTTAGACCCACAATTCTGAAATTTCTGAAATGATGACTTTGGTATAGGTGTTTTTTCACTGAATGTTGGGTACTCAATGAAACCTTAGGATTTAAATTTTTATGTCCATAAGTTTGGAAATTTTTCTAGAATTATTTCAACTGTGAATTCTTACTTGTTTTTCCCTGTCTAGAATTCTAATTATTTGAATGTTTAACTCTGAGACTCATTTGTATAAAAATCTTTTTGTTCCTCTTTCACTTTATCTTCTGTATCACTCTGTTTTGTTTTTGGTTTTTTTTTAAAGAAATTCAGATAATCTTATATTAACTTTTAAGAACTCATTTGGGGGGGATTTCTAAGATGGCAGCTAGAGGGAGGAAGCAGAAAGCATGCCTCCTAAAGTGAAATCTTGGAGAGATGCTGGAAACACACCTTGCAGGAAAGGCCACCGAGAAGAGGCAAAACTTTGACCCCTCCAATCCTCCAGCCTGCACAGAGCATCTCCACTTCATGTTGAACAGAAAACCAGGAGGGCCCCCAGGCTACCGCCAGTCGCTGGCCCCCAGATGGCTTGGAAGACGCGGACCACAAGGTGAGCTAAATGGTGTGTGATACTTCCACAGACAACCCTGGGCTAGATCAGCATAAGCCCCCTGGACAGACCAACCCCCACCCGGGGAAAAGAGAGAAACTGAGTAATAAGCAATAAGAACAATAAAGGTACACATAGCAAAGAGGTGGAGCACCCTGTGCACCAAAGAGGAGGGGAGGGGAATCCTTCTTGGAACTGGAAATAAACAAGCCAGGCCTGGTTGGAGAGGGCGGGAGCAGGGGCACACGCCCAGCGACCAGGAGTGGGAAAACTTGTGAGAGTGGCGGAGGGAGGAAAACTCCACAGGAGAGGGGGGAAGACCCACCTCCCACTTGAGCTGTAAATAAACACACCAGACTGAGAAAGCTGCAGTGTCACCTCCCCCAATGTTCTTGGAAAGGGGAAAGCTTGTAGCAGTGGCATCACTCACAGAACTCTGAGTAAACAAAGCCTGAGGGTCCAGGTGAGTGCTAAGCTCAACCGAGAGATCTGCATAAATAATGCCTCCAGCAACAGCAGGCTGACAGCAGCAGGCAGGCAAGACACAACCTCCGATAGCCATTCACAGACCTGTCTCCAGACTCTTTTTTCTCTCTCCCTACCTTTGATGAGAAAACAACCAAACTACACCTGCATGCTGAAAAACTTACTGAAACGGTATTGCATTTGAACTTGGGACACTTTGTGGGTTTTTCTTGTTTTCTGCGGTTTTATTCTATTTTATGTTACCCCTTTCATGAGACAACTACAGAACAACATCTGAGGCACCATCTCCAGGATTGGAGGCTGAGGGAAAAACACCAAAATTACTAAGACTGAAACTTCATTGCATTTGAACTTGGAAGTTTTTTTTTGTTTTGTTTGTTTTTTTAATTTATTTTTTATTTTTTTATATTTTTTTATTTTTATTAAATTTTATATATTTTTTTCATTCATTTACTTATTTTTTATTTTTATTCTTATCTTTATTCTTTTTATTTTTTCTTTTCAATCCTCTCTCTGTCTCTCTAATGCCTTTACAGCTTACGGTTGATTAGTACACTGTCTCTCCCTGTTTATATCTTTGAAACTTTTTTTGTTTGCTTCTTTGCTTTGTTTGGTTTTCTTTCTTTCTACTTCATTATTTGTTTTTCCCTTTTCCTTTAACTTCTTTGCGTTCCATCCCCTCTAACCCTTCCACTCTAAAGATCACTAGTGCTATTATTACAGCCAGAAAATACTTAATTACACAGTACAGGGAAAATAACAACACCAAGGGCAATGATGGGAAGACAGAAAAAACAGGGAAACCAGTTTCCCAACAGCAAAAAATTAGTACAGGAACCAGAGGGAAATGAAGAAAACAGATACTCAGAACCAGACTCCAACAAAATGAAGATAAACTATGCCAAAGAACCCAATGAAGCCCTTATGAATAATTTAAAAGAAGACATACTACAGGTACTCAATGAGATTTTATAGAGATGATACTGGATGTGGTCAACCAAAATGTACAGGAGACACTCAAGAAATTCAAAAACAACAACAATAGAGAATTTGAACCAGCAAAAGAAGAAATAAAGGAAACCATAGAAGCACTGTATAAACACCAAAGTGAAACAGAGAACATGATTAATAAAGAGACAAATGAACTCAGGACAAAAAATGACAACATTAAAGAGGAAACCACCCAGGATATGGAAAACCTCAGAAAAAAGAATGAAACAGAACCGCAAAACAAAACAGAAGGCCAATCCAGCAGAATAGAACAAACAGAAGACAGAATCTCAGAACTTGAAGATGAAATGGTAATTAAAGGAAAAACTGAAGAACTATTAATTAAACAACTCAAGATCTGTGAAAAGAAAATGCAAGAACTCACTGACTCCATCAAAACACCAAAGCTGAGAATCATGGGCATGGAAGAAAGAGAAGAGGTGCAAGAAAAGGAATGTGTAATATCTTCAACAAAATAATAACAGAAAATTTCCCAAATCCAGAGAAAGATATTCCCATACAGATGCAAGAGGCCTCCAGGACACCAAACAGACCAGATCAAAATAGAACTACCCCACGACATAACATCATTAAAACAACAAGTTCAGAAACTAAGGAAAGAATATTGAAGGCTGTAAGAGAGCAAAAACAAGTAACATACAAAGGTAAACCCATCAAAATCACATCAGACTTCTCAACAGAAACATTTATAGCAAGAAGAGCATGGGGTGAGATCTTCCGGGCACGGAATGAAAATAACTGCAACCCCAGGATACTATACACAGCAAAACTATCATTCAAAATAGATGGAGCAATAGAAGTCTTCCATGATAAGCAGAAAATAAAACAATATGTAACCACAAAGCCACAACTATAAAGGATTCTTCAAGGGATTCTGCACACAGAAGGTGAAACCCAACTTAACCATGTAAAGACAGGCAGCACCAAACCACAGGAAAAGAAAAAGCAAGACAGTAGAGAGTAACCTCAACTTGGATACACAAATCAAACCTTCAAAAAACTAAGACAACTAAATGACAGGAATCACCACATACCTATCAGTACTAATGCTTAATGTTAAAGGACTTAATCCACCCATCAAAAGGCACTGCTTAATGAAATGGATTAAAAAGGAAGATCCAACAATTTGTTGCTTACAGGAGACCCATTTCACTGACAGAAATAAGCATAGGCTAAGGATGAAAGGCAAGAAGATTTACCAAGCCAATGGCCCCCAAAAACAGGCAGGAGTAGCAATACTTATCTCTGACAAAGTAGACTTCAAACCTACATTGATCAAATGAGATAAAAAAGGACATTCCATACTAATAAAAGGGGAAATAGACCAAAAGGAAATAATAATTATCAATCTGTATGCTGCCAATGTCAATGCACCCAATTTCATCAAACATACCCTGAAAGACCTAAAAGCATATATAAATGCCAACACAGTGGTTGTGGGAGACTTTAACACCCCATTATCATCAACAGACAGGTCATCCAAACAAAAAATCAATAAAGAAATCCAAGATCTAAAATATGCAATAGATCAAATGGACCTAGTAGATGTCTACAGAACATTTCATCCAACTTCTACACAACATACATTCTTCTCAGCAGCCCATGGAACCTTCTCCAAAATAGATCATATCCTAGGGCACAAAGCAAGTCTTGGCAAATATAAGAAAATAGAAATTATACCGTGCATTCTATCTGATCACAATGAGGTAAAACTAGAACTCAACAACAAAAGTAAAGACAAAAAACATACAAACAGCTGGAAACTAAATAACTCATTACTTAATGAAGAATGGATCATCGATGAAATAAAAGAGGAAATTAAAAAGTTCCTGGAAGTCAATGAAAATGAAAACACAACCTACTGGAACCTATGAGACACAGCTAAGGCAGTCCTGAGAGGAAAGTTTGTAGCCATGAGTGCATATATTAAAAAGACTGAAAGATCCCAAATCAATGACCTAATGATACATCTCAAACTCCTAGAAAAACAAGAACAAGCAAATCCCAAAACAAATAGAAGGAGAGAAATAATAAAAATAAGAGTTGATATCAACGAAATAGAAACCAAAAAAACCATACAAAGAATTAATGAAACAAAAAGTTGGTTCTTTGAAAAAATAAACAAGATCGATAGACCCCTGGCAAACCTGACTAAAATGAGGAGAGAAAAAACCCAAATTAGTAGAATCAGGAATGCAAAAGGGAAGATAACAACAAACACCATGGAAGTCCAGGAAATCATCAGAGACAACTTTGAGAACCTTTATTCAAATAAATTTGAAAATTTTAATGAAATGGACAGATTTCTAGATACATATGATCATCCAAAACTGAACCAAGAGGAAATTAATCACCTGAATAGATCTATAAAACAAAATGAAATTGAAGCAGCAATCAAGAGTCTCCCCAAAAAGAAAAGTCCAGGACCTGATGGATTCTCTGCTGAATTCTATCAGACCTTTAAAGAAGAACTGATACCAACCCTCCTTAAACTGTTCCATGAAATAGAAAGGGAAGGAAAACTGCCTAACACATTTTATGAAGCCAGTATTACACTTATCCCAAAACCAGGCAAAGACACCTCCAAAAAAGAGAACTATAGGCCAATCTCCTTAATGAACATTGACGCAAAAAACCTCAACAAAAAATGGCAACCAAATTCAGCAACACATCAAAAAGATTATTCACCACGACCATGTAGGCTTCATCCCAGGGATGCAGGGGTAGTTCAACATATGAAAATCAATACACGTAATAAACCACATTAACAGAAGTAAAGACAAAAACCACTTGATCATCTCAATAGATGTAGAAAAAGCCTTTGATAAGATCCAACACCATTTCATGATAAAAGCTCTAAGAAAACTAGGAATAGAAGGAAAGTACCTCAACATTATAAAAGCTATATATGACAAACCTATAGCCAGCATTATACTTAATGGAGAAAAACTGAAAACATTCCCTCTAAAATCAGGAACCAGACGAGGATGCCCACTATCTCCACTCCTATTCAACATAGTACTGGAATTCCTAGCCAGAGCTATTAGGCAAGAAGAAGGAATAAAAGGAATACAAGTAGGTAAAGAAACTGTCAAAATATCCCTATTTGCAGACGACATGATCCTATACCTTAAAGACCCAAAAAACTCTACTCAGAAGCTTCTAGACATCATCAATAGCTATAGCAAGGTTGCAGGATATAAAATCAACATAGAAAACTCATTAGCATTTCTATACACTAATAATGAGCAAACTGAAAAAGAATACATGAAAAGAATTCCATTTACAATAGCTTCAAAAAAAATCAAAGACCTCTACAAGGAAAACTATACACTTCTGAAGAAAGAGATTGAGGAAGACTATAGAAAGTGGAGAGATCTCCCATGCTCATGGATTGGGAGAATCAACATAGTAAAAATGTCTATACTCCCAAAAGTAATCTACATCTTTAATGCAATTCCCATCAAAATTCCAATGACATTCATTAAAGAGATTGAAAAGTCTACCATGAAATTTATATGGAAACACAAGAGGCCACAAATAGTCAAGAAAATACTCAGTCAAAAGAACAATGCTAGAGGTATCATGATACCTGACTTCAAACTATATTACAAAGCAGTTGCAATAAAAACAGCATGGTACTGGCACAAAAACACACATGAAGACCAGTGGAACAGAATAGAGGACCCAGATATGAAGGCACAAAACTATAACCAACTTGTCTTTGACAAAGGAGCTAAAAATACACGATGGAGAAATAGCAGCCTCTTCAACAAAAACTGCTGGGAAAACTGGTTAGCAGTCTGCAAAAAACTGAAACTAGATCCATGTATATCACCCTATACCAAGATTAACCCAAAATGGATCAAGGATCTTAATATCAGACCCCAAACTCTAAAGTTGATACAGGAAACAGTAGGAAATACTCTGGAGTTAGTAGGTACAGGTAAGAACTTTCTCAATGGAACCCCAGCAGCACAGCAACTAAGAGATAGCATAGATAAATGGGACCTCATAAAACTAAAAAGCTTCTGTTCATCAAAAGAAATGGTCTCTAAACTGAAGAGAACACCCACAGAGTGGGAGAAAATATTTGCCAACTATACATCAGACAAAGGACTGATAACCAGAATATATAGGGAACTTCAAAAACTAAATTCTCTCAAAATTAATGAACCAATAAAGAAATGGGCAAGTGAACTAAACAGAACTTTCTCAAAAGAAGAAATTCAAATGGCAAAAAAACACATGAAAAAATGCTCACCATCTCTAGCAATAGAGGAAATGCAAATTAAAACCACGCTAAGATTCCACCTCACCCCTGTTAGAATAGCCATCATCAGCAACACCACCAACAACAGGTGTTGGCAAGGATTCGGGGAAAAAGCAACCCACTTACACTGTTGGTGGGAATGTAAACTAGTACAACCACTCTGGAAAAAAATTTGGAGGCTACTTAAAAAGCTGGACATCGATCTACCATTTGATCCAGCAATACCACTCTTGGGGATATACCCAAAAGACTGTGACACAGGTTACTCCAGAGGCACCTGCACACCCATGTTTATTGCGGCACTATTCACAATAGCCAAGGTATAGAAACAGCAAAAGATGCCCCACCACTGACGAATGGATCAAGAAAATGTGGTATCTATACACAATGGAATTTTATGCAGCCATGAACAAGAACAAAATGTTATCATTTGCTGGTAAATGGATGGAATTGGAGAACATCATTCTGAGTGAGGTTAGCCTGGCCAAAAGACCAAAAATCATATGTTCTCCCTCATATGCAGACATTAGATCAAAGGCAAACACAACAAGGGGATTGGACTTTAGCACATGATGAAAGCGAGAGCACACAAGGGAGGGGTGAGGATAGGTAAGACACCTAAAAAATTAGCTAGCATTTGTTGCCCTTAACGCACAGAAACTAAAGCAGATACCTTAAAAGCAACTGAGGCCAATAGGAAAAGGGGACCAGGAACTAGAGAAAAGGTTAGATCAAAAAGAATTAACCTAGAAGGTAACACACATGCATAGGAAATCAATGTGAGTCAATGCCCTGTATATCTATCCTTATCTCAACCAGCAAAAACCCTGTTCCTTCCTATCATTGCTTATACTCTCTCTACAACAAAATTGGAAATAAGGGCAAAATAGTTTCTGCTGGGTATTGAGGCGGTGGGGGGGAGAGGGTGGGGGTGAGGTGGGTGGTAAGGGAGAGGGTGAGGGCAGGGGGGAGAAATGACCCAAATCTTGTATGCACATACGAATAATAAAATTAAAAAAAAAAGATTTCAACAAAATAATGGCAAACCAAATTCAACAACACATCAAAAAGATTATTCACCACGACCAAGTAGCATTCATCCCAGAAATGCAGGGGTGGTTCAACATACGAAAATCAATAAACATAATAAACCACATTAACAGAAGCAAAGACAAAAACCACTTCATCATCTCAATAGATGCAGAAAAAGCCTTTGATAAGATCCAACACCATTTCATGATAAAAGCTCTAAGAAAATTAGGATTAGAAGGAAAGTACCTCAACATTATAAAAGCTATATATGACAAACCTATAGCCAGCATTGTACTTAATGGAGAAAAACTGAAAACATTCCCTCTAAAATCAGGAACCAGACAAGGATGCCCACTATCTCCACTCCTATTCAACATAGTACTGGAATTCCTAGCCAGAGCTATTAGGCAAGAAGAAGGAAAAAAAGGAATACAAGTAGGTAAAGAAACTGTCAAAATATCCCTATTTGCAGACGACATGATCCTATACCTTAAAGACCCAAAAAACTCTACTCAGAAGCTTCTAGACATCATCAATAGCTATAGGAAGATAGTAGGATATAAAATTTCTATACACTAATAATGAACAAACTGAGAAAGAATATATGAAAACCATTCCATTTAAAATAGCCTCAAAAAAAATCAAATATTAGGTGTAAACCTAACAAAAGATGTGAATAACCTCCTAAGGAACACTATAAACTTCTGAAAAAAGAGATTGAGGAAGACTATAGAAAGCGGAGAGATCTCCCATGCTCATGGATTGGTAGAATCAACATAGTAAAAATGTCTATACTCCCAAAAGTAATCTACATCTTTAATGCAATTCCCATCAAAATTCCAATGACATTCATTAAAGAGATTGAAAAGTCTACCATGAAATTTATATGGAAACACAAGAGGCCACAAATAGTCAAGAAAATACTCAGTCAAAAGAACAATGCTAGAGGTATCATGATACCTGACTTCAAACTATATTACAAAGCAATAACAATAAAAACAGCATGGTACTGGCACAAAAACACACATGAAGACCAGTGGAACAGAATAGAGGACCCAGATACGAAGCCACACAACTATAACCAACTTGTCTTTGACAAAGGAGCTAAAAATATATGATGGAGAAATAGCAGCCTCTTCAACAAAAACTGCTGGGAAAACTGGTTAGCAGTCTGCAAAAAACTGAAACTAGATCCATGTATATCACCCTGTACCAAGATTAACTCAAAATGGATCAAGGATCTTAATATTGGACCCCAAACTCTAAAGTTGATACAGGAAAGAGTAGGAAATACTCTGGAGTTAGTAGGTACAGGTAAGAACTTTCTCAATGGAACCCCAGCAGCACAGCAACTAAGAGATAGCATAGATAAATGGGACTTCATAAAACTAAAAAGCTTCTGCTCATCAAAAGAAATTGTCTCCCACAGAGTGGGAGAAAATATTTGCCAGCTACACATCAGACAAAGGACTGATAACCAGAATATATAGGGAACTTTAAAAACTAAATTCACACAAAACTAATGAGCCAATAAAGAAATGGGCAAGTGAACTAAACAGAACTTTCTCAAAAGAAGAAATTCAAATGGCAAAAAAACACATGAAAAAATGCTCACCATCTCTAACAATAAAGGAAATTCAAATTAAAACCACAGTAAGATTCCACCTCACCCCTGTTAGAATAGCCATCATTAGCAACATCACCAACAACAGGTGTTGGCAAGGATGCGGGGGAAAAAGGAACCCTCTTACACTGTTGGTGGGAATGTAAACTAGTACAACCACTTGGAAAAAATTTGGAGGCTACTTAAAAAGCTAAACATTGATCTACCATTTGATCCAGTAATACCACTCTTGGGGATATACCCAAAAGACTGTGACACAGGTTACTCCAGAGGCACCTGCATAACCATGTTTATTGCAGCACTATTCACAATAGCCAAGTTATGGAAAAAGCCAAGATGCCCCACTACTGACAAATGGATTAAGAAAATGTGGTGGAATGTGAAATTTTATGCTGCCATGAAGAAGAAAACACGAAATGTTATCATTTGCTGGTAAATGGATGGAATTGGAGAACATCATTCTGAGTGAGGTTAGCCTGGCCCAAAAGACCAAAAGTCGTATGTTCTCCCTCCCTCATATGCAGACATTAGATCAAGGGCAAACACAACAAGGGGATTGGACTTTGAGCACATGATAAAAGCAAGAGCGCACAAGGGAGGGTTGAGGATAGTTAAGACATCTAAAAAATTAGCTAACATTTGTTGCCCTCAATGCAGAGAAACTAAAGCAGATACCTTAAAAGCAACTGAGGCCAAAAGGAGAAAGGGACCAGGAACTAGAGAAAAGGTTAGATCAGAAAGAATTAACCTAGTAGGTAACACACACGCACAGGAAATTAATGTATGTCAACTCCCTGTATATCTATCCTTACCTCAACCAGCAAAAACCCTTGTTCCTTCCTATTATGGCTTATACTCTCTCTACAACAAAATTAGAGATAAGGGCAAAATAGTTTCTGAATGTGTTAGGTGGTAAGGGACTGTGGCAGGGGGGAGAAATGACCCAAGCATTTTATGCACATATGAATAATAAAAAAATAAAAATTAAAAAAAAAGAATTGGCTTCTATGAATGTTCCTTTTCGAAGCAGTTGGTGTTGTTTTATGGATGTAATATCTTCTCTTTTTTTCCTGAGGATGGTAATGCTAGGGTTTTTTGGTTGTTTTGTTTTTAAGTCTCTCTCTTTTTGAGTTACAATTCTCCAATCAAATCTTACTTATTTGATTTTGTCTCTGCCTTTCATATTACATGTTCTCTTCATATATCTACTTTTTTTATTGTTTTATTATTCATATGTGCATACAATGCTTGGGTCATTTCTCCACCCTGCCCCCACCCCCTCCCTTACCACCCACTCCACCCCCTCTTTCTCTCCCCCACCCCCTCAATACCCAGCAGAAACTATTTTGCCCTTATCTCTAATTTTGTTGAAGAGAGAGTATAAGCAATAATACGAAGGAACAAGGGTTTTTGCTGGTTGAGATAAGGATAGCTATACAGGGAGTTGAGTCACATTGATTTCCTGTGCGTGGGTGTTAACTTCTAGGTTAATTCTTTTTGATCTAACCTTTTTCTAGTTCCTGGTCCCCTTTTCCTATTGGCCTCAGTTGCTTTTAAGGTATCTGCTTTAGTTTCTGTGCGTTAAGGGCAACAAATGCTAGCTAATTTTTTAGGTGTCTTACCTATTCTCACACCTTCCTTGTGTGCTCTCGCTTTTATCATGTACTCAAAGTCCAATCCCATTGTTGTGTTTGCCCTTGATCTAATGTCTGCATCTGAGGGAGAACATACGATTTTTGTTCTTTTGGGCCAGGCTAACCTCACTCAGAATGATGTTCTCCAGTTCCATCCAGTTACCAGCGAATGACAACATTTCGTTCTTCTTCGTGGCTGCATAAAATTCCATTGTGTATAGATACCACATTTTCTTAATCCATTCATCATTAGTGGGGCATCTTGGCTGTTTCCATAACTTGGCTATTGTGAATAGTGCTGCAATAAACATGGGTGTGCAGGTGCCTCTGGAGTAACCTGTGTCACAGTCTTTTGGATATATAGCCAAGAGTGGTATTGCTGGATCAAATGGTAGATCAATGTTTAGCTTTTTAAGTAGCCTCCAAATTTTTTTCCAGAGTGGTTGTACTAGTTTACATTCCCACCAACAGTATAAGGCTCAAAGAGGTTGAATGACATAGCGAGGGCAGTCCAACTTAGTGGCAGACATGAGACTCAAACTTAGCTCTTGGAATGCCAAAGCTAGTGCTTTTCTTTGGCCCATAATTTCCACAAGTCGCAATGTTTCTGACTTTTTAGTTCAGAATGGCATCCTATCCAGTGGGATTGGATTTGTTTCCCTCCTAATGCACAGACTGGCCCGTGACAGCATTCATACCCTCTGTAGTAGATTAAAGCATCACATGATTCCTAGACCCCCAACTCCAAGAGATTCTGATTTATAAGGTCTGCAGTATAGCCCAAGAATCTCTATTTTTTTAATAGCTCTCTAGGTGATACTGGTATGTAGCTTGATTGAGAACCACTGCCCTGAAAGGCCCAGAAGTGGTCTGGAGGGCTCCCCAGGCTTCAAGGCATGGATAATCAAATGGCAGTTCCCAGAATGTGATAATTTAGCTTTCCAGATAGCAGTTCTCCCAGCCTGCACAGTCAAAGCAAATAGCTCTATCTCTTGCATATCTTCCTGTGACCCTCCTCAGACTTCACTTCTGTCCCCATTATCTGGGTCTGCCCACTGACATAATGAAGACTCCCTTGTCAGCTCCTTCCACTGCTCCCTTTCAACATGGGAGACTTCAGAGATTCAACTTCCTGAAAAAAATTAAATTGAAAAACTTCTTTCCTGATAACTTAGACTTATCATGGAACTTGGCTCTTAAGAGCCAGAAGGAAAGAGTATTAAAAAGCCCTACTCCATCTCTGATTGGCAGCCCCAGAATTGTTATCACCAGCTCTCAGGTGGCCTTCTGGCTAGGAAATAAAAAGCCAAATATGTTTAGGTGAAAGAGGGAGCGACTTAGCATCTAAGCAGGTATATGTGTATGAATGCACAGTAGCACACAGAGGAAGAAGCCTATTTTCTGAAATCTGAAGGTCTGTGGGTTACAGAAGGTCAAAGAATGACAGGAGGAAGAAGAGAGCTGTATAACAAGAGTCTCAGCATTTTATTTACCACTGAGAGTAAGAGAATACTTACTGAACCTATTTGAAGAACCAATGGAGAGACCACCACATGTATCTTAGCAAGAGAGACCAAGAACCCTCTGAGAAAGAATTGTTCTAAGGCAGGAGTCAGGTGCATGCGTTTGTACACAATCATTGGAAAAAACGATGCTCTTGAGTGTAGTGTGATGTCCTCAGCCATGGTTCCATAACTATACCCCAGGTGCTTCTTTTAGGGAGTCCCATCTGTATAAGTCATCCTGCTGGTAATGTAATGTGGGAACTTGACCCAAGGGGAGTCAGTTAAAGGCTAAAGGAGAATCTGAGGCAACCTGTAATAATAGTTCTCGAGTAGGGAAAGGACAATTAAGAAAGCCAATGTCATTCTTCAAGAAATTTATTTAATTTATTCCACATATATTTATTAAGCACTAAGTACGTACAGACCTTTTTTAAAAAAATCTTAATGAAGGGATACTTCTACTGCATGTATTCTGTGGCAGAATCTATATGTTTTACAAGTATTAATTCATTTAATTCTCATAACAATCCTATAAGTTAGCTGCTATTATTATCTCCATTTTGAAGTTAAAAAAAACATGAGGTATAGAAAGCCTAAATAACTTGTCCAAGAGTTTTGATTAATTATTAAGTAGTAGTCATGTAAGAAAGAGGCCCTCAAATTGCTTTTGCTGAAAAGCACTGTCTCCTTCCTTGGACATACACATTAACTAAAAACAGGAGAAGCTTGGCATCCCTGCCTCCATTTTGTACCTGTCTTTGCTCTAAGCCATTCCCTTTGCAGTCACTTTGCAATCACCTTGGATCCCAGAAAGAACAGAACAACATCTTTATGACAAGGGACTGAAACTTCACATAAGGAATGCAGAGATCTGAAGGACAAACCACCTCTCCAAATGAGGACAATTACCTACAATGATGAGGCTCTACCCTGGAGCAGGAGCACTTGTCTCATGGGAACCAGATCGCTTCTCTCAAGTGATGACAGTGATAACATCTTCTCTGGAACCTCTCTGGGAATCCTTGGACTGAGATAATGGGCAACCAGAACACACCTGTGACTGGGACTATTTAATTACGCATACCTTTGCCCCTAACCCCAATTCTTTTGTCTGCTTAAACCTATAGCTCATGTCTGTACCCCAAAGATAACTGAAGATGAACTGAGTGCTTACTATGCCTCTTCCTACAGCATGTCCTGGGCTGTGTAATAAACTTCCTTTCTCTGCCTTCATCATGCTTCTTTATTTGGTATTTAGGGGTGGGTAGCCAGACCTGGCATATGGAATCTTTGGAGTTTGGGACTTGGGTCCAAAACTCTGGTTTCAGTCATAGATCAATAAACAAAAGAGAAAAAAATCCATAACCTGGAAGACTTAACTTTCCACTGATAACTTTGGAAACAGTGGTCTTCCTGGGCTAAGTGGATGCCCTGGGTTCTCCCTCTGCTGGGACCCCTTATTTTTGCCCATCATGGCCTTGCCTTCTTCAAACACTTTGTTTTCCAGATGCTGCAGACACTACTCCTAACAGTGTCTTGGAGCTGTTATGTCCAGGACACTACTCACAAACAGATCAATGCAGTTCTATTCTTCCAACAAGTCCACTACAGTTGCCTAAAGCAAGAAAACCCTGCTGATATCCCTTTCCCTTAAAAGACTGTGATGCCCCCGCTCAGCACGAAGCAGATAGAGGAACATTGGCACACCATTTCCTATATATCAAAAGACAAGAATGCTAGAGTGAACAAAAGAAAGCCATATTGGAACTGGACCTTCTACCCCTTGAAGGTGACTTACTGAAAACTCTCCAACCGGCCCTACAGAAAAATAGACATCTGCCTTAAGCCATGACCCACCCATAAGTCATTATCTCAGGAAGGTCAGAGGGTCATTGAGGATTATCCTATTTAGTGACCTTCTTGAGGCTTCTCCACCCACCTCTTTTATCCACCTCTACTCTGTAAGCGACTGGGGTCCCCCTCCGCAGGGCCACTTCTCCACAATAAACGCTGTGCTGGCGGATGAGCCATCTCCCTGTGTATCCATTCGCACTTTCTTTCATTCTAACTGCCTGGATGTTTAGAGTCAACTGAGTGGTATTAGGAGCAGAAGCTGAAAAAAAATCAAACACAGAAGGTTGATTAGGAGCAGAGGCCATGTGGCAACAGAGGCCTTCGAAAGAAAGGTGAAGAAGGTGATTGCAGATGTTAAAAAATGTTAAAGGTCAGTGAGCTGAGGGTGAGGGCCCAACAGCATAAGCAGGTCACATGAAGAACCTCCCATTGTCAGCTGTTTCCATGAGGCTGAGATTCTTCCTAGGAACCACCTTCCTCCACACTGAGAGACACAGCTGCGGGCTGAGTTTCCCATCTTATCTCTGTAATAAGACTACCTGTACTGAAGCAATGAGTAAATGTTTGTTTTTCATACCTGTAAGAGCCTCCAACATTCAGCCCTGCGGAACCTCCATCCCTCATGCAGATAAGGGCTGCAAAAAACAAAACCCCAAAGGGCAGCACACAGAGTCTCCTTGAGAGCCTGAGTACGTGAAATTGCGCTACTTTGGGACAAACCCACCACAGAAAAAGAAACAAAGGTAGGATGACAATTCTTCCTGTCTCAGAGAAGTACAGGACTGGCACAGGGTGATGTCAGGGGATCAACCTCAGTTTACACTAGTGCCAGCAAAGAATGGTGGTGGCAGTTGGAGCCCTGCAATCCCCAACTTCGCCAGGAGGAGTCCAGCAGCACATCACTGTATCTTAGACATGACAACAGTGCACCATCCACACCAATTTCTCTGCATGACCAAGGATAGTCTCAGCATTGTCAACAGGGCACAGAAAAAAGACGCTGTCTCACAGTCTGGAGGACAATTTATGTTGGAGAAGAAACAGAAGGGCAGTCACCAGTCAGAAACCAAGATTTATTTATAAGCACATCTGAGATGCCTCTTGGAAACTCAGAAATAATTGGTCAGCATTTTAATAGGAGACCAACATGTTACAATAGCATCTTAAAATTAAAATGAAAATAATAATGTTTTGTTTTTGTCACTGAGAACCTGTTTAATCCTTTAGGCGGATGTGACTAAGGAGAACATGAATATTTTATTCTTTTGATTTTTCTTTGTCTCACCTGGGTCAGTACCGTGTTAAGTTTATTGGGGGGAGGGCTATGTTTATTAATGCTGAGCCAAATCACATTGGACCTCATTCTCACCTCTGCTGTGTCTCAGGAAGCTCCATTCCAGAGCCCTGAGTCACTGTTACTGGTAAGGAACACTCGGCAGGGAGTTTTACCAGTTCTGCTGAGAGTCAAAAGGATTTCTTGGCAAGGGCTGGCTCATTGGAATGTGGTCCATTAGGTTGGAGAGTCAGCAATAGTCAAAATCATGGTTATTCAGAGCTAGAAAGGTCCATTGGGATGGCCACATTCCCTCAGTGAACAAATGAGGGAATCAAAGTGATTTTATGTGACCCCTTACAGGAATTTCACAGGACCATGCTGTTCTGCTCTAGCAAGCTAGTAATTACCAGCTCCTGTTCCTCTCTCAAGAAAAATGTCAACCCTCCCAGATTGCCCCGCTCATCTCATTCCTTTCCTCAAATTCAACGTTTAGGGCAACACTTGGGAAAGTTTATTGTCAACCAGAAACTCCAGCCTCACTTAGGTGAGCTATATGGTTTTCAGCACATAAAGGCTCTCAAAAGTTGCAAGCTTGATCATGATGATGGTAATAATGATAAAGAAGAAAAATAACAACAGTAGCAGCCCCTATGTTTGATTTAAGGAAAGGCCAAATACTTCAGATACATTCTCTCATTGAATGCTCACAACCACTCTTAAGAAATAGGCATTGGGCTAGGGGTATAGATCAGTGGTAGAGCACTTACCTAGCATGCCTGAAAAGCCGTGGGTTTGATAACCATCATTGGAAAACAAAAACAACCCTCCCCACAAAACCAAAACCAACCAAAAACCTCAATTTCCCCTAAAAAAAAACCCTTTTTCCATTAACTTACGGAGACACTGAGGTTCAAAAGTCAAGGGACAACCCCCAAGTCACAAAGGTATTAAATGATAAATGGGAGATTTGTACCCAGATCTGCCTATGAAGCCCATCCCTCCTTATCCTTTTAGATGTTATTCAATATCTACGTTCTCATCTCAGTAAGGGAAGGGAGGGAGGTCAGGTATGCAAATGGGCCAGAAGAGCACTTCTGCTTTAGATCTCCCTAACCTGTTCCCATTGGCAAGTTTCATTTGCCCTCCACCTCCTTGGAGGTCCCAGGCTATTTTTTTATGGCCTAGGGGAATAAAACTGGCAAGTCTAACATCTTCTTAAACAATATTAGCCATCTAGTCAGTGGGGAGAGAAAACCTAGGAACAGAAAGAGGCCTAGTGAGTCAGTCTCCAGGAAAATTAAGTCAATCACACTCACCATCCTATTCATTTTCTAACCTATTTAAATGGGATTCTAATTGCACAAAACAACTAATCTTGTTCGTTAAGGTTCAATTAAATTCATATGAAATTCAGGATAATGGTATTGTTATTGAACAGCCATATTAAAGATGAAACATAATCTCTCGACTCCATTTCCTTTGACAAAATAAAGTTCAGCTACTAATGAGCTCCTGATATGAGGCTTCTTTTATAAAAGGCAACAAAGAGTTCAAATTTATGAACAGCAGTTTTTTTTATTTTCATTATCAACACTCATTTCCCTTGTTATCAAAATATACAGAAATAACTATGAGGTTCTTTTTCATATTACAGCTTAGATTTTGGGGGGAAAGCATCAAATAGTTTCATAAATTGTATCACAATAAAGTCATTCATTGAGAGTCCATAGGGGGTGGCCTCCAAACCTCTAGGCAGACATTCTGTGGACTTTAGAGACATTTTAATTTCCAGTGTGTCAGGTCTCAGACAATCCTGCCCCTAAACTCCAAAACTGTTTTAAGGCAAACAAGAAATGCTCCTTCTTGCCTACCTGATCCTTTCCTCCCATTTTTGTAGGCCTCAGGAAAGAACTCATTTTTTCTCAAGGGTCAAGGACGAAAGGAGGGGCTGGAGAGTGGCTCAAGTGGTAAGAGCACCTACCTTGAAAGCATTAGGCCCTGAGTTCAAATCCCAGTGCGACCAAAGAAAAAAGAATGAAAGGAGCAGACTTTCTAAGGAGTATAAATTCGCCTTGGCAGAGAAGCCTTCTCAGTTTCTGGTGACAGTTGGCCCTTTCCACAAGCAACTATCAGAATTGTACCATGCTGCCATCCCCTCCTCAGCATCCTGCTATGCTCAGTTTAACCTCAGTCGGCAGAGTCCCTGCCCCTGTGAGCAATATTATGATGCTCAAGCATAGCGATGTTAATTTAGTGCCCTACAGACAGGTATCAAGTCCATAGCCCAGTGGATTAATCAGCATTCTCCAGAGAAACAGAACCAATAGGATAAGCGAACGGATAGAAAAACAGACAGATGAGAGGGGGTTTGTTAGAGAAATTGGCTCATATAATTATGAAGGATGAGAAGTTCTAGCATATGCCATTTGCGAGCTAGAGAACTAGAGAAACTGGTAAGTGACTCAATCCAAGTTTGAAGGTCAGAGAACTTGGGAGACTAATGGTGCGAGTCTTAGAGCCCAAGAGCCAGAGAGAATTCACCTTTTCTTTGGCATTTGTTTTACCTGTGCCCTCAGATCACTGAATGGAGCCTCCACACATGGGTGAGGGCAAATCTTCCTTCCTCAGTCTACTAATTCAAATACCAATCTCTTCCAGAAACACTCTCACAGACATGCCCTGAAATAATGCACTGCCAGCTGTCTGGGTATCGCCAATCTTGTCAAATTTTATATATATTACCCTTTCCTATGAGCATAATTTTATTTGGAACATACATTCAAATCATTAAAACTCTTATTAAATCATTTTTTGTTGTTGTACTGGGTGGGGGTACATTGTGGTAGCTACAAAAGTTATTACAATGTATCAAATATATAATACTTGAATTCACCCCCTCCACTGCTCTCCTTTATCTCCCCCAATCTTGTCAAGTTGACAACTAAAATCAACCATTGCACACAGCAAAAGCTTATCCCGCTAAGCAGCATTCAGTCAAGCAAGGGGCTGGCACTCAGCCATGTTTATTGAGGGGGTAATATGTGGGGATTATAGTAAATATAGAGATGGATATGGTCCTGTGGAGCCAGGATGAGTAGTAGGTGTAAAATAAGAATGCAGGTCCACAGTCCCTTATCTGAAACTCTTGAGGGTACACTTGTTGTGTATGAATTCAGAATTTTTAGGATTTTAGAATGGTAATCTCCTAATATTATATTTTACGTAACACCCTACATACATATTCCATAGTAATATATGTTTGAATATTCATACTAACTAAGAATATAAACAGCTTCATAAAATTTCAGATCATGTCAAGTTTTGGTTCTGAGTTAAGAGTTGTGAAAAATATTCTGAAGCAAAGGAAGGCCAACTCTGGAGAAAAAAGGAAGACAGTTCTGATCTGAACTATGCTGGACTGTACCCTCTAGGGTTACCTTGTACCCTGCAAAGGACAGAGAGGCAATGAACTGAGAGAACTGACCTCTCTTGAGACTCCTACAGGTCAGGTGAGAGAGG
Organism: Castor canadensis; assembly: GCF_047511655.1. Taxonomy (NCBI): domain Eukaryota; kingdom Metazoa; phylum Chordata; class Mammalia; order Rodentia; family Castoridae; genus Castor; species Castor canadensis. Next base: position 64,245,686 of record NC_133398.1, read on the forward strand.
CCCTATCTGTAGTCCAGCTGGAGATGAGGATCAGGCTCTCCCACTGGTCCCAGGCCTAACCAGCAGGGTGCTTCTGTGGCTGGATGTGCCCACACCTTCGGTAATCTGACTTCCACTGAAAAGACCTTCCTTGACCGCTACCATAGTCACAAACTTGGCCAAACCAAGAGGAGGCAAGCCTCCACCGGCCAACTCTGGATTCTCATCAAATGGTGAGTTAGTAAGTAATATACTCAGAAGAACTGTTTATATTCAAGAATAGATTCCTATAAAACTATTCTCCTTATGCCTCTTAGTTTATGGAGCTGAAACAGAAACACATTGAATATTTTTTTAAATGCTGTGATGCATGAAGACAGAATGAAAACCAAATAGTTAACTGTGGAATTAGTAATGATGGATGCACAACGGTGAAAATACACTGAAAATTTCCAGATTGTACATTTTGAAAGGGTATGTTTTGTAGTATATGGATCATCAATTAAAACAACTAAGTATTTAAAAGAAACAAGTTAATTCAGTGAAATGAACTTTCAGCTTCACTCTACTCCCATGACCACACTGTGAACCTTCTCACCACTTGAACCTCAAGCAGAGATTCTGAATCGATGCCCCCAACCACAGGCCATCATGCCTGATCTTGACCACCTGCTCTACACCTTCCTCCTGCTAGATGTGCTCTGCAGTTGTCTTAATTTTCTATCAATACTGTATCAAATTACTTCAAATTTAGTAGATTAAAACAACACAAATGTATTCTGTTATTATTCTGGAAGCCAGAAGTCTGAAATCAGTTTCACTGGCTAAAGTCAAAGTGTCAGCAGGGCTGGTTCTTCATAGACCTTCAGAGAAGAATGGTTCCTTGCTTCTGGAAGCTGCATTCCTTGGTTCCAGCCCCCTCCTCTATCTTCGAAACAGACACTTCCACATCCTTCTGTCTGTACACTTTTGCCTCCCTCCCCTCTCTCTAGCACATTCAGTTTCCTCACATCCAGTGCCTTGGACCAAACCCACAAGGAAAGCCCCTCTGGGGACAGTTTTATAATCTACCTTCACTGCTCTTAATTGGGAATTTGATCTTTGATCTTTCTTGATAAAATCTCCCTTTTCTGTGTAAGACTAATACTTGACCTTTGTTCTCTACATTTAAAATTTTTTTCAATTGACACATAATTATACATATAGGGTGCACCATGATACTTCAACTCAAGTATACTGATCATATTAAGGTAACTGTCATATCCATCACCTCTGCTCTTCATCCTTTTTCCTCCTTTCAGGACTCCTCCATCAATTATTCACTTAGATTTTCCATCTCTGACTTTCAGCTAGATTCCTGCCCTTAGCAATAAGTTCTTTTCTCTCATCAAAAAGAAAAAGTGAGGACTTCTGGATGATGTGGATTATTTCTAAGTATAATGAAAACTCCTGCTGGGTATGGTGTAATCCCAGATACTCAGAAGGCAGAGATAGGAGGATGGAGGTTTGAGGTCAGCCCAGGCAAAAGTTAGCACAAGACCCTATTCAAAACAAACTAGAAGCAAAGGAACTGGATGAGGTGGTGGCTCAAATGGTAAAGTGCTTACCTAGCAAACATGAGGCTCTAAATTCAATCCCCAGTACCACCAAAAAAAAAATCTTGGACATAATACAACAAATAATCATACAAGAACTATGAGATGTTGAAAGAGGAAAGAATCAGACCAGGAACTTTTAAGACTTAAGGAATTGCACAGGGGTGAATTCTCTGGGTTTTATGTTTCATATAATCCACTCCATGAAACCTACAAACCAGAACCACCAACTGGCAAAGACAAGTTAAAAGAAATGCCTCCAGGAAAAACCTGTTTTTTCTAGTTGAAGAACAGGGAAGGGGCAGCAGGAAGGACAAAAACCTTTTTGACAGTACTCCCCCATCCTAATTGTTGCAGTTCAGATATGGTTTGTCCCTCTAAAGGTTCTGTGTTGGAAGCTTTGTCCTCTGTGATGGTGTTGAGGTGGTGGAGCATTAAAGAGCTAGGGCATGGTGGAAGGTAACTAGGTCATGGGTACTTCATCCTCATAGATGGATTAGTATAGGCCTCCTCAGTGGATTGGGTCTTTCAAAAATGGGTAAGTTCTTATGAGAGCTTGTTACAAAGTAAGGCCATTCCATGTATTTGGCTCCTTCTGCGCTTGGCCATTTTCCTGTGTGCTTCTCTGTTATGTTAGAACACTGACAGAGGGCCTTTGCTAAGATGCTGATATCATGATCTTTGGATCCTTCTGCCACTAGAACTGTGACCCAAATAAACCTCTTTACAAGTTCTATAGCCTCAGGTATGTTCTTATACAAACACAAAATGACTAAAACACTATTCAAACATGATGTATGACTTCCGCCTGTCAATGGAGACCAACTGTGGAGTTGATTTCTGTCCTGTACTTGGTTACACCAAGTGACCTGACCCAGGGCTCTGCATCTTCCAGGACAGTATTGGTGGAGAGAGTGTGGAAAATCTGGACTTTTACTCCCCCACTTGATCTAGTAGTAACGGCAGTTCCTGGGTCGCATTCTCCTCCCTGCCAGAATGATGCCAGTGAGACTGAGTAGGATTTCCCAGCAGAAGGAGGAAGGACCAGTCATTCTTCCAACTATAGAATACAAGGATAATCTTAAAGAGAGTAGGGAGCTAGAGCAAAGGATTCTTTAAAGCCATACAGGAAGCCGATGGCAAACCAACTTGTGTTAAGTGTGCCCTACCTACATTAATTCGTCAAAGGCTGGAAAAACTGAACTGGAGTGGAATAGTACTTAAGTTTTCAGAATGGCTTCCAGGTAGCACAAAACAGATCAATGAGCACTTTAAGGCTCTGACAACTAAACTGTCTAATGATGCCACTTCCCACACTTACATCTCTAGGGCTAAGCTTTCTTTTGAGCTACAGACTAACCTATCCAATGTCTTTTGTTTGGGTAAGATCATTTTTTTCTTCATGCACTGAGAAGTTTGAGTGGTTCAAAATTACTTAACCTTTTCAAGTCTTAGTTTCCCTCCATAAAAGAGGATAATGGTACTTTGCTGATTTATTGTGGAGGTTAAATGAGGTAACACCACTAGGAAGCTTCCAAGGCTGGATATATACAATAGATACTCCATACATGATTAGTATCACCTATTCTTGACAAAGTTCCATTTCCTCAAGGGAACCTGTACTTTCTAAAGACAAAGCATGGAGGCTCTGAATTATCAGCCCATTTGCTGGAAGAGTTCAAGCCTCCTTAGAGTTCAGAAATTGCTTTCTGCATTGGTCAGTGTTCTCGCTGGGGGGAGAAGGGGAGGGTGTGTAACATTTTGGATAGCTGTACATCTGAATTCTCAGAAAGACTTTGTAGTCAATTGAGTCTTGCAATAAACAATTGCTTCATGTAATGAGAATGCCTCAGGATCCCGGGTGAGCTTCAAGTTTATGAGGTTGATTTATATCTGAAATGAAGATTGTTTCATTTCAGATCCCTTTAACTTAAAGGAAAAAATAAAGCACAATGTTATCTTGCAGCAGATACCACTCCAATGATTATTCATAAGACCCCCTCAGGGCATTTACAGTAACACAGGCATGAATAGCCTCTTTTCACAGAGGACGGTACGGCCTGGAGAGGAAGATCCATTCACTCCTACATAGTTTTGTATTCTGATATTTTCATATATTGTAATATATAATATATTCTGAGAAGCCATGGATGCTTATTCTCAATTCTCTCTAGTTGAATTTTAAAAAGTCACTTAATAAAAGTACACTGACAAGGATCATATTGTCCTCATTTTGAACACACATAAAGGAATTAAAGTGTTGTGAAATACACCAACCAGTTTTTACTAACCTCTCAACCTCCAGAGAAATGACTTGCAATTAGAGTTGTCATAGCTAAGCAATATTTTTAAATACCAGAAGGACTTTAACTGATTTCACTAAAATGTAGTTAGTATAACATGAAGAAATTAAAATTACAATTGAGGTGGCATACAGTAAGTGAGAAAGCTTTAATGGTCTTTCTGGTCATAGAGCTAATAGCCATTTTATGTAGAATGCAGTGAAACAAAGATGCCTTTCTCCATAGCCAAAGTGTATTTGTAGCCAGGACTATTTTGCTAAGGCCATATACAGCTGTACTTGGTTATAGGAACATTACTTATGTGAGACCATAAAGAACAGATGTATTTGAGAGCACATAAGGCTCTGCACATTTTCTCCCAGTGGCAGCCAATCAGAAATCTTGCTGACAGGCAAACTTGTACAGAACGAATGATCCTATTTAGATTAATGCCTCTTAATGCCTTACACAGGCCTGCTTTCCTGGCCTATCGTGGAAAGAGCAGGTCAGTTCCATTTAAAACCCAGAGATAGAAAAATTCAAACTTGATGACTTGATAAAATAGATGACAACACTAGCAGAGAATGTGGAGTGCTCAGTCCTTGTGAAATAGACTAGTGGGCTCTACCCTAGCTCTAAGGTCAGCCATGAGGCACTCTGGAAAATGAGCACTCTGCCAGTGCATGGTCTAGAGAACTGAATTTTAGCTGTGGCTCTGTTATTATTGGTTTGGCACTTCACTCTCTAGGCAGTAATGGGATACACTGCATACTTTGCACTGGAACTTTGAAATGCCCTCCCTATCTGGGGGTTTCTGGCTCTGGGGTTTCACCCATGGGATGTTAATCTAACACTCTACAGAAGATTGAAATGTGCTTACTCAGCTGGGCTTGCTTTCTGCCCTGCCTCTATGTTAATGAACATAAGGAGGACATACCTGGGCTAGCCCACTGGGTCCACTAAGCTGATAGGCAGCACATGGAGCACATAGATGTGTGAGCTAGCCCCAGCCAAGCCCAGCAAAGATTAGCCAACATGAAGACTGTGAGCAAAATGTTTCTTGCTGCAGACCATTAGAATTTTCGGTTTGTCCTACAGCATAACTATGGCCCTAGTTAACCGAAGCAGACACTAAGGATTAGGTGCCCTTGGGCCATCCTTTCCTGGCCTGTCCTCCACTCCTATTTGTAAAATGAGGCATGGGACTAGAGGGTCTCCACAGTCCTTTCTAATGACAACTGGGACGAACAAACCTGGGATGAAAAATTCATCAGAATCAAGGGTCTCAGATTATTCAAGGCCCAGAAAGAAGTGAGGAAAACATCTCAATTGGTGCTGTAGACAGATGGGCTTTTCTCTCCAATGATATCGCCACAAAGACGCCCATAGTGCATACAGTGATGTCAGTGATAGAAGGAAGGTCTGAAAAGGCTGGGCTATGGTATGTCTTAACAGCCAAATCCTTAACAAAATTTGTTTTTCTTTTGGTTTAAACCAGACAAATAAATAATCACACCAGAAGGCAGGATAGGAGAAAATGGAAATATTTATTTTTAAACACTAGTACATTTCAAGCTGTTTTAAAAGGAAAAATCATGTTATATTAGTTCAAAACTATGCATCAAAGCATTTATTTAAACTCTAATTTTACAAACACATAATGAAAGAAACATATATTTTATAAATATCTACTCAGAATAGGTATTATGAAAAAAAGTGTTTAAAAATAACAGCCCCAGATCTCCCTCTTTAAATTTATAAAATTCCCATAGAATTCCTAAGAATTCTTCCTCAAGAGCCAAAAATTTCATTTCACAAAGTTCAACTCAGTTCTCATCAGACACAATCAAAAGTAATAGGAATATTAAAAAAATGTAAAATTTCTGTACAAGGGAATACAGATAGCACATGGGTAAATCTCATTACCATACATGCCATTTGTGTTTTTTAAATGTTTTATAAAAACTGCCATTTAAAACAAATAAGTGAGAATCCTTCCCTGACTGTGGAAAATATATAAATTATCACCCTCCCACCTGGGTCCAGAGGCTTCCACCTGCTGGAGTGGAGGAGAAGCTTCTATGTGTTTCCTGAGGAGGGGTCTGAGCCACATGTGGGGAGCTACCTTACCTCTGGCAGTAGCTCTTTCTAGTGGGTCCTCTGTTATTTCCTTTTACTTAGAAAAATTCTTCGGGACCAGAGAAGACAATTGCTCACAAGTGAAAGTAAGACTGAGGAATGACCTCAGATTGCTGAAGCCAACCCATAATATGTTTTGTTTGTTTGATGACCAAACTCTGGAAGCCTGATTTACCACTAGGTGGCACCCAGCCACCTACCCCATCCAAACACAGGGCATAGCCCCAAGACTGTCCCTTCATCTTTCCTCTTCCAGCCTGAGGTGGCTATTGCCTACAGTAGTGTATGTATATGGACTATTGTCTCTTCTGACACTTCTTTTGGAAAGAGCTCTTCAAAAATGTGCGGTACACAGGGTCATCCACGTATTCGTTCTTGAACCTGGAGCTCAGCACTCTTTGTCTCTTCCTCTCCCCTTGGATTATGTCTGTTCCATAAAATGTGTCTTCAAATCTCATGTCAGAAGCTGTGGACTAAAAGCAGCAAGTGTTACTTTATGGAAAGTATTGACCATCACAGGATGAGATACAGATCTGATTCTGCCAGCTGGGGCAGGGGCCAGAGGCCAGAATCCAGCTGTGGCTAGGAGGGCCCCACCCACAGCTTTAGATTCTCCTCATCTCTCCTCAACAGCATCATCTAGTGGGGACAGGTAGCTCTATTTAGTCCCACTTTCTCCAGAAGCGCCAACCTCTTCTTCCACCTCCCACACCCAGGAATCTTCCCCAAACAAAAGTCTTCTATTTTGAGTCTCCCTCACTCTCTATCTCTCCTCTGGCTCCTGCCTGATCAGGTTTTTGGCAAATTTGTCAACAGTCATCTCTATTTTACCCTTACTGCTTTTTACCTTCTGGCCTCTTCTACCACTTGCCTGAAGCTGATCTCATTAAAATCCTAGTTGCTAATTCCTATGGTATTTCTTATAAGCCCATCCTCCAGCCTCCTCTTCCCTCTTTGGCTGTTCATTTTTGATGTCCCAGAGGTCCCCTTTCCTGAGCTATCTACTCCATCATGATATCACTAGGGCTCTGAATTTGTTTAGCCTTCAATTCTCCAGGTATGCTCCATAAGCCTTTGTGTCTACACTCACGGTTTCAATATCTATGCATATTCCACAGATGCTCAGTCTCACTCTGGTTTATATCTTCTGTACTCAGGCCTGGGGGGTGTCCACTTGCTCAGCAGGCACCTCAGAGTGTCTGTCTCAGAGGCGCTTCAAATGAACCTGTTCTAAACTGAACTCAAAGTCTTCTTCCTTCATCACTGTCCTCACTATATTTCAAATACCATCCTCACCTGTACAGTCATAAAGGTCAGAGTCCTATTGCCACTGTGCCCTTCCCATTATCCTTACCCTGCCCAGGAGTCCACTTCTGTCTACCTTGAAGACCTCCTGATCCCATGGTGCAAGCCCTCACACTTGCCCTCCCAAATCACTGCAATAAATGCTTACAAGCCCCTATCTCCCACAGAACCACTAGAAGAAAGCTCTCTAGAAACACTGATTATACGACTATATAAAGCTATGTGTCCCAGCTCCTACTCTTTCAATAGCTCTGTGACCTTCAAGATAACATGCACACTACTGAGGCTGGACCTACATAACTGGGCATGTATGGTTCTACCCCACTCTCTGAGAAGACTGAGTTATTTGCATTCCTGGCCACACCTCACTGGCTCAGGGCCTCATGCTTCTGTCTTGGACATACCGTTTCCCTTCCGTACAAGATACTCGATCTTCTCTGCCACAGGTAAGCTCGGTATTCCTGTAAACCCCTGTACGTCACTGCAGTCGAGTGAGGCAATGGCAGAGTTAAGGGGCAGGTGGGTAACTTTCTTCCCATCAGGGATTCTATGAAGGGGAAGGATATTAGGAACCGCGTACCAAATTCTGTATGTTCCCAGCAATACATGATGTAGCCAGAATTCAGTCATTACTCAGTCAGTGTGAGTGAAGGGTATAGGCTTTTTCTGAGATACTCAGTTTTCTAAACTATTTTGCCACCTAAAATACATTCCCAACTGATTGTTAGTGAGGTAGAAGACTTCTGATGATGCCAGTATACAGTGCACCTCACTGTATCACCAAGACCATTTGCTCTGGTTTGCAACAAGTAGAGAAGAGCCTGAAAACACATGGCCCACTGTGAAGAAGAGTAAAACAAGGAAATAGACAAGCCTGAAAACCAAAAATGGGTTCAAGTTCATGAGACAGTTAACCAGAGTAACAGACTACCTCTGTGGGTATTCATGATTTACCCAAATTCGCTTGGAAAGAAAAGTGAGAGAATGGGTTGGCTGGGCACTCTCTGCCATTAAAAGGAAACATTTTGCTTCATTCAACTCTTGGCAAAGCACTTACTCTGTGTAATTTTTTAGTCTAATAAGTGCTAAAGTTACCAAAGGAGAAAATAAAACATCTATGAAAAGTGTTACCATGGCAGGAACAGTGAAAGTCAGCCTCTCAAACACAATAATATAGCCAATTTACCAGAACTCCAGTTAATTATGCACCGTTGCCATGGTTATTCTGAGACAATAAAAGATAATGGGGCCATTTCTGAAATAAGTGGAAAAGAACCCAGTACAATCATGAGGTGGGCTGCTGACTCTTTTGAAACATTTCTCCCCCCTCCAGCATAAATCTGGGTGAGCCAAAGTCATTAAAACATGAAGGCCTTCTGATGAGAGCTGCTAACCTACCTCCCTAAAAATGAGAAAGATTTCCTCTAACCGTAAAATATCTTCCATCATTGACTTTTCCAATTAGATTTGTTTCACCAACTGGAAAAAAAATAGCAGTCATGGGTAGATGACCCAAGGGCCAGAGGGATATTCACCCACCTGATGGAAAGGCAGGTTAGCTATAGCCCAGCCTATCAGTCTTTGATCCAATAACAACAGAATGGCAAACTGGATGCAGGTATCTTAGCCTTTGCTCCTAGAGATATTCCTACTATGTTCAGATTTTTGGCATAGCAGACCATGTTCAGTCTATGTGTGCGATTTGTAAGTCTTTCATTGCTTTTAACTAAAAAAATCCTCTGAAAATTAAAAAAAGTTGAGTGCTAGTGTGCTTCAGGGAAATGGACTTTAGAAAACTCAGGTAAAACCAACTGAGATGGCATCCTGGTATTGGAGCCAAAATTTACTGTGGAATAAAGAGACTGCAAGCAGTGTAGAAAGCAAAGAAATTCCATCTAATGTCAGTAAGAAATAGCATTTGAAATCTACAAGACTCAGCTGGCAGGATACTCAGCCATAAACAATGAGAAAACCACAATTAAAAGGAACTTCCAGAAGGCTATCTATTCCATTCTTCACCCTCTAAATATAAGGGTGCTAAAGAAAGGAAAGAAAGGAGAAGGGGGGCAGGAGAGCTGAGGGAAGTTAGGAATATAGAGTGTGAGGCAGCCATCTCCAACATCTTGAAGGGTCTTCTCAACAGATTACCAGATCTTTGAACACTGGCAAGTTATATAAGTTATTTAGGGGTTTGTTAAGATTTAGCTGGTGACTTTACAATAGCCACCACATTTAATCTTCCTTTTCCTTGTGGTTAATCTGTTTATAGGTGTACAGGTCACCTGCATACCACATTTCTCAATGAGTAGGTAGCAGTACTGCTATTATCACTCTTCTTTAGACTATTTCACTTTGAAAGATGTTCTTCTTGAGGATGCAGCTGAGAGAAAAGTCAATTCACACCTGATGCAGGTTTCCTGTGGTCAAGAACCCAAGTGATAAGAAAAGGAGCTGAATATATGCCTTACCATTTAAGGAAACCATCTTTTTTTTTTCCAAAATAACCAAATAATTTATAGTAACTGTCATTGTAGAAAAGTATCATAAGCATGTACTGAAAACTAAGGGTCATTTATTCAGGAAAAAATTCATTTTAGACAGAAAAAAATCTGATCATTCAAATTTTCCTGTTTAGGATTTGTCATTTCATAGATGCAGTAGACATAATTCTAAATGAGTAAAACTGATTTCATTTCAGGATGCACTAAATATTTTATGTCACAATAATATGAAACCTAAATAACTGCAAATTATATTTTATTTCCTTTAAAAAAAAATAAAAACCTTTAGCATTCCCACTACTAGACTCAGGCTTTGTTTACCCCTTTATTAAGAAAGTAAAGGCTTAGTCTAATTATGAGCTGACAGAAACATTACTGATCTTTTGATACAGAATTTAACACATGATAAGGCTGCCGGAGACCAGATATTCACATGTGCTGACTCCCTTTAACCTACTATTTCCTTTTAATTTTGCTTCTGCTAGCACGATAGTGAGTGTCTTGATGGCATCACTATATGCTCCTGGTGCTTTGCAAGAGGAGGAATTCAATGACTATTAGTGCATAAATAATAAAAATAAGTAATAAATGTTAACACAAAGAACTGTCATTTAACATCATTAGAAGAAATGGAAATCACATACCCTGGTTTCCCAAAAGCCTAAGAATGTTTTCTGCTGGGCTTGGGAAACACAGGGAGAGGAGGAGGACTTCACTGGTGGGTCCCCAGCACTTACGAAACGAGCCTTCACCCTCTTGGGCAACTCTTCATCTAAGGTGTAGATGTCCTCTCTCTTCATTGCTATCTGGGATCCATCTTCAAATTCAACCTAATGAAACAGAAGACATCATGACATGTATTATAAACAAACAAGTACTGACTATTTTTAAGGGTCCCAATTAATCACGAAAAAAAAAAAAAAAGGTAAAAAGCACCCAAGTTGAACAAATACAGAACTAGCCAACATCTACCAAAGAAAGTAAGTTGATCTCTTTTCCTTAATAAATTAAGAACAAAATAGATTTTTTTTTTGCAGTGCTGGAATTCAAACTCAGGGACTCATGCTTGCCAGGCAAGTGCTCTACTACTTGAGAAACACCCCAACCCTCTGATCACTTTTAATTATGTTTTAGATAGGGTCTCACATTTGCCTGAGACTGGCCTGAAACAGATCCTCCTACCAATGTCTCCAGCATCTCTAAGATTACAGGCATGTAGTTGGGATAACAGGTGTGTATTATCATACCTGGCCAACAAAAAAGATTTTAAGACAGACAATGTTCTAGAATATGAGAGGCTTGGAATGTGAGATGTGAAAACTGTACACTCCAAAACAAAACAAGAAAAGTAGGGGCTGAACAAATGATTGTTCAGGACATGATACAGTGGCAAATTCAGCACTAAGATGGGCTGGGGCTGTTAGTGCCATGCCTCTAAGAGGCTCTGACCTCGTACAGGGAGAGCCATCCTTCTGAAAATCCTATTTCACTTAGAATATTTTGGAATACCCTAACTTCTCTGTTTGTCTGATTCTTCACTTTTAAGAAATGAAAACACTCTGGTACTTCTTGTCAAATAGACAGGTAAACCATGAAGCTGTGCTATGTTAATATATAAACAAAACTCTACTGGAGGTTGAAAAAAAGATGAAATAAATAATTAAGCTCCATTTCCTTTCTTTTTAAAAAAAATTAAAATTATCTAGATATTGTTAACATTTCACTAGGCCAGACAATAGGGTAGAATTAGATTTCTGTCAAAAAACAATTCTTGCTTTCACTTTTTGGAAGGGTGAGGATGGGAATGGTTTTCTTTCTAATTCTGTTTTAGCAGATGGTTTCTTTAATATTTAATTAGGCCAAAGTGTCATCACATTTGTAATATTTGATTGTGTGGCTGGAACTACCTGTGCCTACCTTTCTTTTGTTTTAGACCATTTGAAATTTGTAAGAGAAAAAGGAAACTGCAAAACTAAAAAAGCATAGCATGCTGGAACCATCCTGGTTTGCTGGGGAATCAGGAGTGCCTCTGGAAGTCAGACTTTCAGTATAAAAGCAGTTACAGCCCCAGGCAAGCAGGGACAGTTATTCATCCTACTTACAACAGGGCTGAGAGTAACTTCCAACCCTTCTCTTTACCACCTGTGTACTCTTGAACAAATTATCAAAATTTTGTTCTTTTTATTAAAAGTTAATAAAAAGTTCTTCATTGAACCTTTCCCCCTTTCATTTGTAAAAGTCAATACATCCTATTTTACAGGACTATTGAGAGGGTAAAAAAATGTATACAGTTAAAATATTTAGCACTCTGCACCAGATATGTAAAAGTTTACATCTATTTTTCTAAATGTCTTTGCTTATTCAATGGTGGAACTGAACAGACACAAAACCCAAAATGATCTCAAAAGGCTACTTGGTTTAATAAGGAATTTTAAACTACTTATATCTGAGAGGAAATTTTAATATGAGTTTTTTTCATTGAGTCTATAAATATGCCCATAGTTTTATTTTGATAGGCCATGATAAATTCAACTGCAGTTAAACAAACTGGTTACTAATTGGCCTGAATTTCAACATGTCCTCATTATGTAATACTTTTCATGTAGCAACAGATTTGCTACACATAAGAAGCTTCACTTCTGCACTTGTTTAATTAAATATAATTATTTTCTTTTGAATGATGTAACAATGCTTCTTTTCCAGGGATCTCCAATATCATCAGTCTGCCTTATGATTTTTGCCTAATTCTGACCAATCTGTAGCTTCTGTACCTGCCCTATTAAAAGTACATTGTCATCAGTCCTATTTGCAAAGGGAAGATGGCCTACACCACACACACACACACACACACATACACACACACTCACACAGTGTAACTCCTCCCCTCCATGGGGTTTTCTAGACCATGAATTATATTCTCTCCTGTTTTTCAAAGCTTCTTTGAACACCTTTAATTATACTGTACTCTAGTTCCTGGTGCAGGGTCCTATAATGTACTATTCTATTTAAGCCCTTGGTCATCAGTCTTCAAACAATGTATCTGCAGGAACTGGCAGTTTTATCATTTTCAAGCTTTTTTCAACTTAACAGGCCTGAACTTTCTTGCTTTTTCCCCTTTCACTTCAATTTTAACTCTGCTGTTTACCCTGGCATCTTGGTCCTTGCCACAGTGTTACTGAAAAATACTACAATGTGGAGGGACAGAGAAAAAAAAAAGGAAAATATTCCAATATGTTGGTTCTAAAAAAGGTGTCTCTTTTTAAAGCTACCTAAAGGAATATAGATGTACACATGCAATCCTTGTTCCTTCTTTAAGTTTAACTCGTCCTTGTTTTTGGAATTAACTAACTTCATTTTTAATCATAAACTCTTTAGCACTATGTAATGCTTCCTAATGAACAGAGTCCCCTGATAGCATTTCCTTAAACAAACATACTGGATAACCACAGCTCTTTAGGTCATTAACTGGCCACACCTGTGTCAATGCGTTGTTGGGTTAAGTTTGGCTGAGCTGCCAAGGGGATGTCTCTCTAGCAAAAGCTATCAATTCAAGGGCTACTGGCTGAAGAATAACCATCACTGTCCTCATTTTAGGTGAGATGAAACCTGCCAATTAGTCTCTTCTCATAAAATGGAAACAGAGGAAAAATCCTGTCATCCACTAGCTGAACCATACTCCTAACCAACCATTCATCAAGTGTTGTTAGGGTTTTCCACTGTCCAACCTTGAAACCAACCTTCAAAGCTTTAACCTGGTCATTAGAGATTCAATCTCTGTCATCTTCATAAAATATGAGGTAACCTAAATGCATTTGGCTTTTGGATGTGGCATGCTCTATCTCAACAAGCAACGCAGAGAAGGCAGCACCCACCTGGTACATGTAGGCAACATTTGATCCAAGGTATTTTGCTCCATAGAGTTTGCCATCAGGCCACTTGACTTGAACTACTTCTCCCTCAGCAGGAGGGCCCAGCTTCACACAGTCTCGGCTCTGTGAAATAAACAGAGGCAGGCTTTTCAAAGCGAGTGCCTAAGCAACTGCATTTAGAACTCAGAAAATGATGAACTCCTGGCAATTAAAAGGAGTTATTGCCTCTGTGTTTTATGGATTATGATCTCTCATGGATGCTCAGGGGAACAGATATGAGCCAAAGGAATACTTAAAGATTCAGCCTACATCATAAAGTTGCAATGGAATCACCATAACCCAAGCAGGAAAAAAAAACCAGCAGCATTTACATTTGCTATTTGACAAAGAATTGTTCAGTGAGTAACTAAAATACTCAGAGAAACTGCTTTAGCTGAGGAAGAGACCACCTAATGATTTATAACACCTGGCATTGATATAGCAGTTTACAGTTAACAAAATGCTTCAGCATAAATTTAATTTGATCATTATAACTACTCTCTGAAGTAAACATTATTAATTATCCCCATTTTACTGACAAGGAAACTGAGCCTCCAAGGAGGCTCCCTTAAGTTGTCAGGATCTCTAAAGGAGGGAAGTTAAAATGTGAGAGTAAGAGCTGGGGCTACCCAGATGAGCTAGATGCAAAGTGAGCTCAGATTTGGCAGGGCTTGCCAAGGCAGCAGGGGAAAGGTGAGTAGGGGTACCTGCAGATGGCAGGTGAAGTAGGTGGGCTGTGTCCTGCTTCACAGCCTCTTAAGAACCCTGCTCCTTCTCAACAAGAACCAGCCCATTCCCTTCCACAGGTAATGTAATTGGCTACATAACCATCTTCTCATTTCAGGTCTTTGGTTCATGTTGCAATCTCCTACAGGGAGTTCATCTGGAAGGGGCTTTTGGGGGACGGAAAGTATGAGTAACTTAGCAAAATATTCATCAAGTTTGTAAACTCTTACATTTGAATATATTGGGTATGACAATAAGATTTTAATACAAAAGAATTAAGTACTCAGCTACTTTGGTACTAGCTTTTGCATACTTGGCAATTTCATGATTTACTAACAATGGAGTCTTACTGATGAGGACAATCTACCTGACTGAAATGTGCACCCAACCAATCAAGCTATAAATCGGCCTGGGCACGTTCTGTCATTTAAACGAGGTACACATAGGAAATACTTAGTGTTTATTACTAGAAACCCATCATGCATTTCTTTTAATTAAAATAGAAATTATGTCTTATAAAGGAGTGGCCACTTTATTGTTGGGTTAGGACTATACATGAAATGCCTGGCTGTTCATTTTTTGAACTGCAGGCTATGTTTCTCTTTAGAGCCACAGGCAAAACAACAACAACAACAAACACTGGTGTACTCAGATGCTCTAGAGAACTGACAGTCTGCATCTAACTTAGTCAAATGAAAATAAACTTGTTCTTGGCCTTCACAATATTCGACCTCAGGGCATGCAGAATGGCAAGAGCATTGCTGTAGAAACACTACTACATGCCCAGGGGGTTTATCACCCCACTTTCCATTTCCCTCCCAAAGAGTTAGGCGGCACTAAGAACACTGAGGGCACAAGTTCTAAGTACACAGTGAATGCATGAGTCCAGTCTGCTGGCATAAGAAGTCACTTCAGCTCTGGGATTACTCTAAACTGAAACCCAGATGCTTCAGTAAATGTGTAAGGGACGGGGGAGTGGGGCAGTTCACTTCTTCCCCTCTGCTAAAGTTTTCTTGCATCTGGAGGGAGTTTTGCTAAGGTCATGTTTCTGGTTCTTTTTCACTCCCTCACAGCCTCTATCAAGAGGACTAGGAATGACTTAAATTTATTGTTGAGCTATGAAGGAGACTGAATTTCCCAAATTATGTGCCATTAGTACCCTTGGGCACCACAATAAACCCATGGAGATTCTGTGGGGTACTTTCAGGGGAAACACAGTGACACTTGTGAGACAACTACCTTCCTAATACTATTTAGTTGTTAGGCCCTAGCTTACTTAACAGATAGAACTGGTAAGGTATTTCTTTTGATACAGGGGAATTGTAAAAAATGTACAGTGATACTAAGGGTGTTGTGAGCCAAGACAGTTTGGGGATCTCTGGCTTACTCTTCTTTCTCTTAGGAGCCATCTTGTAGGCAGAGAACATGCACTGCTCTTTGCTCTTCCAGAGAAGAGACTGCAGTTAACTGGATCACCTGCCACTAGGTAAGCAGGTCCAGGCTTGGAGACCTGTTTGCCCACAGTTATAAGCCACTCTCTCTAATAAAGGCTTTAGTAGTAATAAAGGTGACCATTTTCATCTCCAAATCCTGGCTCCTTTGTTTCTCTGTATTACTTTACCTTGCACAGGATGAGAAGCACTACTTATTCTGAATGCCAACAAAGGCAAGGTTGTATACTCCTTATCTACTTTCCTACCCCAAACACCTCCAAGTGTGTGAGTCAAAGCATTCCTTTATAACTTGAATCCTTAATTTTATAGACTTGACCTTCAACAGAATTTACTAATCTTTAAAATGTATTACCAAATATATCCTGTCCTGCAATTTAGGTTCCATATCACTAAGTTGAGGGCTAATAGTCATAGAAATGTAGCCAACATTATATATAAAGTATGCTTGAAGAATTTATCATAAAAATACAACTTTATTAATAAACTAAATGAAATTTTACCAAGTAACAAATTCTTTTTTTTTTTGGCAGTACTGGGGCTTGAACTCAGTACCAGCCACCAGCCCTATTTTTGTGAAGGGTTTTTCGAGATAAGGTCTAGCGGAACTATTTGCCTGGGCTGCTTCAAACTACAATCCTCTTGCTCTCTGCCTCCTGAGTAGCCAGGATTATAGGCAGGAGCTACCGGCGCTCAGATCTCCAAATAATAAATTATTTATTTAAAAAACGATTTCAAAAGCAAAATGTCTGAAACACAGCTTGTTATCCTTTTTCACTAGTTGTCAACCCTTTATTCACAACAAATCTTAACTTGGCATTGAAAGTACTTGACCTCAAATAATTATTTAGGGTTTAGGCTCTAACATTGCTATCAGTCACAAAGATCAAATTCATAATCTTTCAAGTAATACTCTAAGGGAGACATTTCAGTTAGCTTTCAGAATTCTTTTTCTTTATTCACAGTATAAGAAAAATAATCAAAACAGCCAAGATGCCCACCACTGACAAATGAATTAAGAAAATGTGGTATCTATACACAATGGAATTTTATGCAGCCATGAAGAAGAACCAAATGTTATCATTCCCACATAAATGGATGGAATTGGAGAACATCATTCTGAGTGAGGTTAGCCTGGCCCAAAAGACCAAAAACTGTATGTTCTCCCTCATATGTGGAGATTAGATCAAGGGCAAACACAACAAGGGAATTGGACTTTGATCACATGATGAAGCGAGAGCACACAGGAAGGTATGAGGATAGGTAAGACATCCAAAAAATTAGCTAGCATTTGTTGCCCTCAATGCAGAGAAACTAATGCAGATACCTTAAAAGCAACTGAGGCCAATAGGAGAAGGGGATCAGGAACTAGAGAAAAGGTTAGTTCGAGAAGAATTAACTTAGAAGGTAACACACATGTACAGGAAATCAATGAATGTCAACTCCCTGTATAGCTATCCTTATCTCAACCAGCAAAAACCCTTGTTCCTTCCTATTATTGCTTATACTCTCTCTACAACAAAATTAGAGATAAGGGCAAAATAGTTTCTGCTGGGTAGTGAGGGGTAAGGGGGGGGAAGGGAGGGGGAGTTAGGGGGGCTAACAGATGGGGCAGGGGGAAGGGGGGAGAAATGATCCAAACATTGTATGCACATATGAATAAAATAAAAATTAAAAAAAGAAAAATAATCAGCCACATATAACAAGACAAATTGTTCTGTGACTGCTCCACTCACAAGCACAGGCATTATTCTTAGCCATCATGGCTACTTTCTCACCCTTGCCAGATTTAACTGGAAATGTATATATTTTGATTTGCATACAGCTTTATGTAGTATATATAATTCATTGTTTACTGCCTGGGTACTTTTGCAATGGATTTAAGACAGCTTGTAATAAGACACAAAACTCTATTTCTGTAACATCTCATTTTCCTCCACAAAGACGTGGTGTCAATTCATCAGCTGTCTCACATTTTGCATTTGCCAGAAACATTCTATGAGTGTGTGGGGTAGAAAGCATTTAAACAGGAATGAAACTAGGGGTGTGTAGGCTGATGAAAATAAGTTGAAAGGTTTGGTATTTAGGATTCCGATTCCTCCCAAGCAAAAGCTGATGAGTGTCTCCAAAGTTGTCACAATCTCTAATTCAATACCAACTTTCTGACCACCTACCATATGTGAGACACTAGGAGGCAATAATGTCCAGTTGCCCAAGCTAGGGACAGACAGAGTGCATCTCACCCACACTTGGAGGCTGGGACCTCCAGGATCCTCAGCTTTGTTGCCCATGATAACTTCGACCAGAGTAGAACTTTATTTTGATTTATATATTGGGTTTCTCAGTAAGATTGCATTTGGGAAAAAAGTTTCTTTTAAAAATAAAAGGTCTCAAAAATATTAAAAACACAAAAGGCCTACCAATAAGGTTTGGTTTATAGAAAACACCAGCTTGAAGGGACTGCCTTGACTCTTAAAGGTCTCCAGCAGCTCACACTCCCTTGGCTGTGCATGAGAAATGACCACCGGAGCACAGCTTCTCAATGTGTGGTCCCACAAGGGGGACGTGTTAAAAATGAATGTTCAAGGGCTCCCAAAGCTCTCTGTGACCAGGGTGATTCTTCTTAAACATTCTAAACTTTAAGAGTGATTATAATGAAGGATGTAAAATGTTAAAGAGGTCTTTTCTAATACATGTTTTGGTGTGTTATGGGACCAACACCCTTTGCTATAAAATTATATGCATTAAAACTTGACTAATGCATTTTTCTCAGTTGTTGTCTAGACCCTCCGAAGCAGCTTGCCTTCACCTGACATAAATAGCTGTTTACCAGTTACTGCACTGCCTCAAGGGATGTGTAAAACCGCCTAAAATCTACCAGAGCCTGTTCACAGGGACACTGGTGTCTAGAGCTGCCAGTAAGCCTGTAGCTAGCATACTAAATAGATGTGAAAGTTAAAGAGAGAAATAATAAATCTAATCAGGAGTGGACCTTTGGCTATGATCATTTACTTGAAAGACTGAGCTGGGTCATCAACCCATGTAAAGGACTATGTCACATCACATTCTCACGAAAGTTAGGGAATGTGATTCCACTAACTAAAGAGAAAAACCCAATTCACAGTCTGTTTATTTGCATTTGGAAGGCAGAGTGTTCTTGGAATTCTCGCTGGGCCCTTTGAAAGACATCCCTAGAAGCTGCAATCCTTGAATGTTGCCTGTCTTAGACCTATTCACCCCTCGTCCCCATCCTCACCACTATTCTTAACATAAACCACAGAGCACGTGGTCCCATCTAATCAGCGCAGATGCACCAGATGAAGACATGGCACATGAATTCCCAGTAGTTAACGGGCATAGAGTCTGGAGTGTCTGACAGTGCCCCTTGGGTAAAATGCTTAAGTGACCTGGAGCAAAATGATTCCAGCAGCTGCTAGCACTCTGAGAGATAATCACCTGCTCATTACTGGACTCTGGAAGGGATTAACCAGACTGACTAATAGCCATGCAATAATCATAGTGGCTACCTGTCATGCATTTGGCTGCCCAGTGTCTAAAGTCCCTTCTTTCCTAGAGGCTCTGAAGGAGGCAGAGCTGGCCTGCCATGATGAACTATGCCAGATCTCTTTCTCTAGCTTCCGTAACAGCAAATACATCAACACTGACCTGGCCAGTTGTTTTGCACCTGTCCAGGATTTAGAACCTGTGATCAGAAACACAGAAACAAACAGAAGGCAGAACGCTCTCAGAAAGCAACAAATGCTGAGTTTAGGGCTGGTGTGACCAGGAGGGGCGGCAGCCCTGTCCTTCCCGGACTGAGGCTGTGGGCTGGTGCTGCCCACAGTACTGGCTGAGCAGCTTCCCTTGTTTTTATGTTTTCTAACCCTGTTTTTCCACATTCCTGGAGATTCTGTGAGCTCCCTAATAACTTTCCACTGAATTTCTATAGACCCTGAATCATAGTCCATTTCAGTTGCTTGCTACTACCTGCTAAGTAACTGCTAGTAGTTTGAAAGCTTACTACCCCCTACTCTCACAAAAAGGAAAAAACCTTTCACCGAATGGTGGAATATAAAAGTGGAGGCTACCATACCACCCAATCCTTATTCAAAGGACCCAGGAATAAAAGAATTCCCCCAAAAGAAAGGAAGCAAACTGGTAGAAGCACCAACCTGTTTATAATGCTTGGACCTAGATAACTTGCAGTGATCTCCAAGTTTCAAATGTGCCACCTCAATGCAGTCCTCACTGAGGAGTTACAAGGTATCCCAAGCCACAAAGATCAGTCACCAAACCTGCTGAGTAGTGGTAGGCTCTAAGAAATGGCCTTTAGGGGACTACTTTGACACCTCACTATGGACTGCTTATTAAATATAAGTCATAAGCTCTCTTTATAGAGATTAGCAAAGATAAAAACATTTTAACATCATTTTTCTAGTTGCATTGCCTTAACCACTTGGCCACCACAACATATCATTTTTCTTAAAAATAATTTTTGTTCTTCACTTCTATATATCCATTAGGGAAAACTACAGAATTTTTTTAAAAAACTAGAAAACCAAAACCTAGAAGTGATAGACGCCACCGTTTGGATTTCTTCTGATTATATGCACTTTTCCCAGAGCTGAGACATCATATACAGACGTACATTCTGACTTAGATAGTGTATACCCCAGAAAAGCTCAGCTGAGCTCTCAAGAGAGACAGACAAGGTTGTCGTTTGTCCAGAGCTCAGTACTGCAGTTCAAACCATGCTCCTTCATCTATTCCACAATATTTAAAGGTAGTGACTCTTTTCCATAGAGGTAAAATATAGAACACATACAATTTACTGTTTTATCAATGTTTAATTGTACATTACAGTGGGCCTACACATTCAAAATTTTATAAAACTATCACCATCTCCAGACTTTTTTCATCTTCCCAAAGAGAACTTTGTAGCCATTAGTCAACAATACCTTTGCCCCTCACCTCAGCCACTGGTAACCACCATCTTCTTTCCATCTCTGTGAATCTGACTATTTTAAGAACTTCACATAAGTGGAATCACACATTTTATCCTTTTGTATAGCTTTATGATTTTTTACCTTACTACATATCATCTAAAATTACATTATAGGCATTTTCTTAGTTATTAAATCCTTTTTAAAATCCCATTTTACTGGCTGAATATATGCAATCTTATAGATAACCCATAATTAATTTAGCTATTCTTCTTCTGTTAGATATTTGGGTCATTCCAATTTTCTCCTATCATGTATAATGCTATTATATATGTTTCTCCATAAATCTTTGTCCAAATTACTCATTATATATATTCTTAGAACAGACTCCTAGAACAGGAATTACTTGGTAAAAGGGTACATAAACTATTTATAAAGTTAATTTCATCAGCTTCAAAAAATTCAGCATCAGGCTCATTTCTGTGCTCCAATAAATCTAATCTTAACCACCAGAGAAACTTCATTCAGTTGGGGTCTGGAGTGGTTCCATGATGAATACCCTCCCAGGCAATCTGATGCTTCCAGGCTAAGAATCACTATTGTAGGAGTTCATCCCACAGCATAAACTATACATTTTATGTGTATATAAAAATGGAACCAATTCTATGACCCCCTTCCTCTGGAAAAAAATATAAATAACAGGAGTCTTCCAAAATGCTTAGAAGAAAGTCTGGAATGCTACCACCCAGAGGTGCTGTTAACAGAACACTGTCATTTCAGGATCAGGTTTAATGGACTCAGGCCTTTCTGGGAAAACAGTCTAATGTCAGCTTTCCTTTTTCATCATTTTTTTCTTTTAAAGGGACACACACACACCCCTTTCTGCACCCAAAGATGCTGTGGTGGTCATTTGTTAATCTAGAGCAACTCCCATCTTGCTCCAAGCAGCCGAATTCTTTGCCACCATACATACTTGGTCAACCCCAACACACTGATCATGCTCGTCTTCTAAATGAGTATTATCTTCTCAGGGAAGACAGCACTAACACTTATGTGGTAAATTCCTAAAGGCCTGTTGGTTCGTTGGTATGCACTTGCCATTTGGTATAAGCCAAGAGTGGACAAAATACCTGGGAAAGATGCTGAGAGCCCAGAGAAAGAGGTTGTTTTATTATTTGAAAATAATTATGAGTTGGCTTCACAATACGTATTTATGAAAGAAGGCAATCTTTATGATACATCAATAGTTGAAGTTTTGCCAATGGAAAAGGTTTAAAGGCATAAAAAGTACAGTTGGATAGCTTCTTTTGGAAATGACCTTTCTGGTTCTTTTGAAGTGAAGAAGCCTAAGGAAAGCCGGTAACTGGAAACAGGAATAACATTAGGGGACCAACCTGCCCAAAAGGGCCTGTAGGAGAGGTTGTAGAGTGAAGGGTGAAGGGTGAAGCAGGTGTGTGCGGGCCTAAGGACAGCCATTCTGCAGTGCTACAAAAGGGTCTCTGTATTTAAAACTTTATCTTTTCATTATTGTTGTACTGGGGGCACATGCTGAATTCACCCCTTCTATCATTCCCCTTTATCCCCTCTTCCCCCATTCCTGGAATAGTTTCAACAGGTCTCATTTTTGGGGATGGAAAGTGTGAAGGGAACTGAATTACCTGTGGGAGATGCATCATATTCTAGGCCTGGTGCTGAACTCAGCATTGGGAAAACAGGGGCAACACCACCCAGCTATTTCAGATCCAGCCGGGGACTTGACCATAAACAAGAACATCTATGATATAAGGTACTACAGGCTAAGAGGCAGGCAGGTGGGAACTTTTTGTGTCCATGATTTACCACCCCCTCTGTAATATCAACTACATCAAGGACATTCCTCTTTTTTTGTTTGTTTTTTTATTTATTCACATTTGCATACAATGGGTCATTTCTCCACCCTGTCCCCCTCCCCCACCCTTCCTCCTTCCCCTCCTCAGTTTCAGCAGGTCCCGCTCTGCCCTCATCACTGATTTTGTTGAAGAAAGGACATATGCATACTAAGAAAGACAAAACATTTTGCTAGTTGAGTTAAGGATAGCTATACAGCAAGATTCCTACTATTGCTTTCATGTACCCATGTTGATTCAACTCTAACTGATCTTTACCTTGGTTCCTGATCCCCTGCTCATGATAACCTGTCGTTTTAAGGTTTCTGTATTAGTTCCTCTGGAGTGGGAACATCAAATGCTTTCATGTTATGGGTTTTCTACCTATTTCTATATCTCCTGTATGTGCTCTCCCCTTGTCATGTGATCCAATTCCAACAACATCGCTGCATTTGCCCTAGATCTAAAGTTCACATATGAGAGAGAACATACGATTTTTGGTCTTCTAGCCTGGCTGACCTCACTCAGAATGATGTTCTCCAGTTCCATCCATTTACCTGCAAATGATAAGATTTCATTCTTCTTCATGGCCGAGTAAAATTCCATTGTGGACAAGTATTACATTTTCTTGATCCATTCGTCAGTAGTGGGGCATTTTGGTTGTTTCCATAACTTGGCTATTGTGAACAGTGCTGCAATAAACATGGTGTGCAGGTGCCTCTGGAGTAACCTGTGTTGCATTTCTTTGGGTACATCCCCAGGAGTGGGATTGCTGGATTATATGGCAGATCTATGTTTAGATTTTTTAAGAAGTCTCCAAATTTTTTTTCAGAGTGGTTACCAGCCTGCATTCCCACCAGCAGTGTACGAGGGTTCCTTTTTCTTCACATCCTCACCAGCACTTGTTGTTGGTGGTGTTTTTGATGATGGCTATTCTAACAGGGGTGAGGTGGAATCTTAGTGTGGTTTTGATTTGCATTTCCTTTATGGCCAGAGATGGTGATCATTTTTTCATGTGTTTTTTGTCCATCTGAATTTCTCTTTTTGAAAAAGTTCTGTTTAGTTCAGTTGCCCATTTCTTTATTGGTTCATTGATTTTAGTTTCTTAAGTTCCCTGTATATTCTGGTTATCAGTCCCTTGTCTGATGTATAGCTGGCAAATATTTTCTCCCACTCTGTGGGTGGTCTTTTCAGTTTAGAGACCATTTCTTTTGTTGTGCAGAAGCTTTTTAATATTATGAAGTCCCATTTATCCATCCTTTCTCTTAGTTGCTGGGCTGCTGGGGTTCTATTGAGGAAATCTTTGCCTATACCTATTTGTTCCAGAGTGTTTCCTGCTCCTTCCTGTAGTAACTTCAGAGTTTCAGGTCTGATATTTAGATCCTTGATCCATTTTGAGTTGATACTAGTACAGGGTGATAGACATGGATCTAGTTGCAGTTTCTTGCAGACATGTAACCACTTTTCCCAGCAACATCTGTTGAAGAGGCTGTCTTTTCTCTATCGTACATTTTTGGCACCTTTGAAGGACATTCCTCTTATGATTAACTAAAATTCCTCATGCCTATCTCCCCACATTAAACTACCCTCAATACAAATTAAGTCTAGGGTACCCATTCAGGGCGAGTTGTGACGAGAGCAGTACCTCTGGCATCGTCACCTTGACTCTGCTTGGTTCCCAGAGTTGGCTAGGCTATCCGACTGACTGTGTTAGATGACAGAGATTATGCCTAATCCCTTCCTCTGCTCCTTAGAATTCTGGAAAGTTCCATCAATGGCCTCCCAGGACTGAGTAGGCCCATTGTACCAGGAGCTGCAATGGGTAAACTTCCAAGTTCAACTCCTCAACATGCCAGACATATGAATTACTTAAATAGGGAATTTGTACATTTAGGATTTTATGGTACTTCCTCTTAGATCCTTCTAGCAGCCTTTCCTTGGTTAAAGTTACAGAAGTTGAAAAAGCCTTTGATAAGATCCAACATCATTTCATGATAAAAGCTCTAAGAAAACTAGGAATAGAAGGAAAGTTCCTCAACATTATAAAAGCTATCTATGACAAACCTACAGCCAGCATTATACTTAACGGAGAAAAACTGAAACCATTCCCTCTAAAATCAGGAACCAGACAAGGATGCCCACTATCTCCACTCCTATTCAACAGAGTACTGGAATTCCTAGCCAGAGCAATTAGGCAAGAAGAAGGAATAAAAGGAATACAAATAGGTAAAGGAACTGTCCAAATATCCCTATTTGCAGACGACATGATCCTATACCTTAAAGACCCAAAAAAACTCTACTCAGAAGCTTCTAGACATCATCAATAGCTATAGCAAGGTAGTAGGATATAAAATCAACATAGAAAAATCATTAGCATTTCTATACACTAACAATGAGCAAACGGAAAAAGAATGTATGAAAACAATTCCATTTACAATACCCTCAAAAAAAATCAAATACCTAGGTGTAAACCTAACAAAAGATGTGAAAGACCTCTACAAGGAAAATGATGCACTTCTGAAGAAAGAGATTGAGGAAGACTATAGAAAGTGGAGAGATCTCCCATGCTCATGGATCGGTAGAATCAACAGTAAAAATATCTATACTCCCAAAAGTAATCTACATGTTTAATGCAATTCCCATCAAAATTCCAATGACATTCATTAAAGAGATCGAAAAATCTACCGTGAAATTTATATGGAAACACAGGAAGTCACGAATAGGCAGGGCAATACTCAGTCAAAAAAACAATGCAGGAGGTATCACAATACCTGACTTCAAACTATATTACAAAGCAATAACAACAAAAACAGCATGGTACTGGCACAAAAACAGACATGAAGACCAGTGGAACAGAATAGAGGACCCAGATATGAAGCCACACAACTATAACCAACTTGTCTTTGACAAAGGTGCTAAAAATATACGATGGAGAAATAGCAGCCTCTTCAACAAAAACTGCTGGGAAAACTGGTTAGCAGTCTGCAAAAAACTGAAACTAGATCCATGTATATCACCCTATACCAAGATTAACTCAAAATGGATCAAGGATCTTAATATCAGACCCCAAACTCTAAAGTTGGTACAGGAAAGAGTAGGAAATACTCTGGAGTTAGTAGGTATAGGTAAGAACTTTCTCAATGAAACCCCAGCAGCACAGCAACTAAGAGATAGCATAGATAAATGGGACCTCATAAAGCTAAAAAGCTTCTGTTCATCAAAAGAAATGGTCTCTAAACTGAAGAGAACACCCACAGATTGGGAGAAAATATTTGCCAACTATACATCAGACAAAGGACTGATAACCAGAATATATAGGGAACTTCAAAAACTAAATTCTCCCAAAACTAATGAACCAATAAAGAAATGGGCAAGTGAACTATACAGAACTTTCTCAAAAGAAGAAATTCAAATGGCCAGAAAACACATGAAAAAATGCTCACCATCTCTAGCAATAAAGGAAATGCAAATTAAAACCATGCTAAGATTCCACCTCACCCCTGTTAGAATAGCCATCATCAGCAACACCACCAACAACAGGTGTTGGCGAGGATGCGGGGAAAAAGGAACCCTCTTACACTGTTGGTGGGAATGTAGACTAGTACAACCACTCTGGAAAAAAATTTGGAGGCTACTTAAAAAGCTAGACATCTATCTACCATTTGATCCAGCAATACCCTCTTGGGGATATACCCAAAAGACTGTGACACAGGTTACTCCAGAGGCACCTGCACACCCATGTTTATTGCAGCACTATTCACAATAGCCAAGTTATGGAAACAGCCAAGATGCCCCACCACTGACGAATGGATTAAGAAAATGTGGTATCTATACACAATGGAATTTTATGCAGCCATGAAGAAGAATGAAATGTTGTCATTCGCTGGTAAATGGATGGAATTGGAGAACATCATTCTGAGTGAGGTTAGCCTGGCCCAAAAGACCAAAAATCATATGTTCTCCCTCATATGTGGACATTAGATCAAGGGCAAACACAACAATGGGATTGGACTATGAGCACATGATAAAAGCGAGAGCACACAAGGGAGGGGTGAGGATAGGTAAGACACCTAAAAAATTAGCTAGCATTTGTTGCCCTTAATGCAGTGAAACTAAAGCAGATACCTTAAAAGCAACTGAGGCCAATAGGAAAAGAGGAACAGGAACTAGAGAAAAGGTTAGATCAAAATGAATTAACCTAGAAGGTAACACACATGCACAGGAAATTAATGTGAGTCAACTCCCTGTATAGCTATCCTTATCTCAACCAGCAAAAACCCTTGTTCCTTCCTATTATTGCTTATACTCTCTCTACAACAAAATTAGAAATAAGGGCAAAATAGTTTCTGCTGGGTATTGAGGGGGGTGGGGGGGAGAGGGAGGGGGTGGAGTGCGTGGTAAGGGAGGGGGTGGGGGCAGGGGGGTGAAATGACCCAAGCCTTGTATGCACATATGAATAATAAAAGAAAAAAAAGTTACAGAAGTTGTATGGGTGAAAAGCGTTACAAGAAGTCTTGTGCTTAGGGGCCCTATGACCAATGAGCTGGTCAAAAATTATTGGTTGCCACGGTTTATAATCACCATCAGCAGAGTCACAAACAATCCCTGCATGTTTATTACATGCTAGACACAACACTACCTGCCTTATACATTACATTTCAATAATGTCAATAATAAATGTAGTATTTATTATCATCTCCATTTTATGGATAAGGAAACTGGTGTTAACTCCCTTGCCCAAGGACATCTGGTTAGTTTGTAGAGCGAAGATTTACCTCAGGCCTGTCTGCCACACAGGCAGCTCTCTCTACCTTGGGTGGGGACCCAACAAAAGCCCTAAATACGGGCATGATGGTTGCATCCTCCTACTCTTTTTCCTGCAGACACTAAAGCAAAAGCTCAACACCACTGTAACTCCTCACACCAGAATAAGGTGGAAAATATCCATGTAGGAAGGACAGATTTCCCCCTCTTTATAGTTGTTGGCAGGGGCTAAAATGTATGAAGAGAATAAAATATTTTATTATGTGAATAAAAATTTATGTCACAAAACAGAGAAAAGATAGACTGGAGGTAAATTTCTCTGTGGTGGTTCCTAAAAATAAATATTCGTTTCTACCCCCCCCCCAAAAAAGATGAAAGAAACATAAGAAACTAAGGAGAGATCAGGTTGTGTCATGCTTACAGGTAAGGCCAGACCAGTTCTCCTTCCAGGAGCAGGTGGCTTGGCTCAAAGGGGACACGTGGTGCTGACATGGTGCAGAGGAGTGTTTCTGTGGTCTAGAGCCAGGGTCTCAGAGCCATGAAGACCTGTTACCACGCACAAGCTACTAAAACTCCTTATGGACTAGCTTCCTTATCAATAAAATGGAAATATTAATACAACCCTGCAAGACTGCTAGGAAAATTGAGCTACTATAATTTAAATAGGGAGGGAAGGAACGGAAGGGAAGGGACATTGCCTGGCAGCCAGCAAGTGTTGAGTGAACTGTGACTGCATACAATTCTCATCCACAGGAAACATCTAGAGGATGACAGCAAGGGGTCACCTCAGGAGAAGGTGACCATTGGGATGAAAAATAGAGAAGATAGTGCCTAGTGTGGTGGCACATATTTGTAATCCTAGCACTGGCAAGGATGAGGCAGGAGAGTTGCAAATTTGAGAGTAGTGTGGGCTACACAGCAAGACCCTGCTCACTCTTCCCACCCCAAACATAGTAAAGACAAGACTGAGAAGCTAAGAACCAAAATTTAGGAGAGAAAGCATGTTAAAAATGAGCAATTAAAATGGGATGCAGATTTTTGAGGATTATGCTAGCATCATAAAAAACGATTTGGGAAGCTTTTATGTATTCTGAAATGTTTTATGTGACAGGAATATCTGTCCATCGGGATTGTATGAATTTATCTATGTAACCATATTGGCCTGATTCTTTTTAGAAGGCAGTTCACTGACAACTTTTTATTGCTTTTATGGCTATTTATCTGTTCAGTTCTATTATTCTTTTTCACTTATTCATATTTTTTCTTGTTCTGGAAAGTCATTCATGTGTTTAAGTGTTTATAATTTATTAAAATGTAATTATGGGTAATTGTTATTACTTTAAAAAATAAAGATAAATAAATGGGATGCAGAACAGCAAAGGATAAGCAGACATGTTTTAGTTGAAATCTAAAAAACCCAGCAGGGTAGCGAGGCAAGTGTCAAAATCCCGAGCAGGCAGCGAAGCACAGTGACTTGCCCCAGGTTACATAGCTAATAAATAGATGGGGAAGGCACTTTTAGCCAACACCAGATTTTTTTTCCTTTTTAAAATTTTTTATTAGCATATTATAGTTGTACAGGAGGATAGAGTGTGACATTTTCATATGTGCTTATAATGTACCTTAATTAGATTCAACCCCTCCATCTTTCTCCCTCATTCCCTTTCCCCCTTCTTAGAACAATTTCGACAGGTTTAATAGTTTTATTTTTATACATGAATACAAAAATACTTTCACTGCATTCGTCCTTCTTCACCCTTCCCTTATGCCCTCCTTCCTCCCACTGGTACCCATCCCTGGACAGGACCTGTTTACCTTCCTGTTCTTCATTTTTAAAAAACATTTTTGTAGTATTTGACAGTTATACAGGGGGGTTTATTGTGACATTTCTACATATACATGTTTTATACCCTAAATTGGTTCATCCCCTACATTATTCTCCCTTTTATCCCATTTCCCTTCTTAAGGTGACTTCAACAGCTTTCAATGTTCTATGCTCATCCTTGTATAGAAAGTACATCAATCATATTCACCCTCCTTTACTCTCTTTTTTTTATTAGTATTTTTTTATTCACATGTGCATACATTATTTGGGGTCATTTCCACCTCACATGATAAGGGGAAAGCACATTTCAGTGATATAGAAATAGGTCGAAAACCCAAAACATGAAAGCATTTGATGTCCCCACTCCAGAGGAACTAATACAGAAACCTTAAAGCAACAGAGGTTATCATGAGAAGGGGATCAGTAACCAGGGTAAAGATCAATTAGAGATGAATCAACATGGGTCATAACACGTCTACACGAAAGCAATGCTAGGAAAATTTCTATATAGCTATCCTCAACTCAACCAGGAAAAACATTTTGCCTTCCTTATTAGGCTTATCTCTTTTCTTCAACAAAACTAGTGATAAAGGCAGAACACGACCTGCCTGGAACTGAGGAGGGAAGGGGGGAAGAGGGTTAAAGGGTGGGGGAGCAGGGGGGAGAAATGAGCCAACACCAGATTTCTGAACATCTTTTATGTTCTAGAGACAGTGAGATGAGGGGTGAGAAAAACAGATGCAGGCGTTACATTTCTTTTTAAATAAAAAAAAAAATTGAGGGCTAGAGGTGTAGCTCAAGTGATAGTGTGCCTACTTTGTAAGCATGAAGCCCTGAATTCAAACCCCAGTACCACCAAAAAAGAAAGTAAGAAAAATTGAAATAAGTACAAGAACTCCTATAAAGGGAAATATGATATAAAGCAGAGATTATTAGCACACGCTATATGGCTATTGTATCTCAAAGAACTTCAAGATGCCTCAAGAGATGAAAGATTTAAAATGAAATTTTGACAAAGAAATATGAAAGGATTCAGATAAGGAAAACAGGAGAAAAAGGGTAAGGATACAAAGAGTTCTCAGGAGAGTTATCTTTTGTTAAAAAAAAAAACTACTTTTCCGATTGTAAAAATAAAATAAAGTATGTCCACATGGAAACTATAAGGTGATAAAGCTGAAAATCATATTCAACTATGATTACACTCTACAGATATAGTAAGTAACATTTCAATGTATTTCCTTTGAGGATTTTTTCCTTTGCATATTTATATTTTATCCATAATTGAGATCATACTGTATATACAATTTTGTGCCTAATTTTCCCATTTAATATATTGTATTATTAAACATGATTTTTAATTGCTGCATAAAAAATTCACTGAATATTCCTCCTGGATGCATTGGTAAGGGTTCAATGTCCAAATCAAAGAAACTAAGAGTTGTCATGCTTGCACTAGACAGATAGCATTTGGGGCACTGTGATCTGACACCTGAGAGCAACATTTTGAGTAGGACATTGTACAAGAAAAATTTCATCCTGAGAGTGTCATGGAAGAAGAGCATTCTGACAATACTTGTGCTCATTAAATCATTTCTTTCCCATGACTGAGGAATGAAGACTTTTTTGTTTGGGTGAGACCTGGAAGTTCTCTACAAATAGATAAAGAGCTGTGAATAGACAGGAGGATGGATTTATTTCATTTTGCTCAAGAGAACAATAAATGGGATTGGCTCTTGCATGCTTCAAAGAGGCAGCATTTATATTCCATACAAAGAGCCTGTGTTTTCTCATAACCACAGCAAAAACTCCTTGTCTCTCTGAAAGCAACTCACCAGGATTGTGGTACAGGAGACCTCTAGTGGGCAGGAATTCAAGGAAATCATGGATGAGAGTCAGAGGGAGAGAACAAAGTGGTGGGACGTCTACACACTACCCCTTGGCCTGTCTTGACTATGCAGCAACCCTGAACTCAGTCATAGTGACTTGGGACCTCTAGCCAAGAGATCCCTTGGTGAAGATTTTTCTCATTCCATGGCCTGTCCAAGTCTCACAAAAGTATGGACAGGGTGAGGACTAAGATTCCTAAATTTCTCAAGTCCCAACTAATGCTCTTCCTCCTTTTCTAATGCACTAGGAACAGCACACGCAAAAGAAGGGAAAGAAAAATCTGACACATAGTTATCTCTTCCTTTAATACAGTCAAAGACACTCTCTGGCTACACTCCTTTAGCTCTTTATAATGTCAGCTTCCTCTTTGGTTGAAGGGAGGGAACATCCTTCTGGATCAACACCCCAAAGGACCTGTTAGTTCACCACCACCTTGCTCTCTGGGGGCCCACAGAAGAGCTGCTTCAATTTAATCAACTGGATGATGTACTTACAGGGAAGCAAAAGTTGTAGAAAGGATAAAAGAGACAGGTGTGTAGTTCTCAGCATACTACTGTGGAAAATGTGCCATACATTTTGCTTGTGTGTCAAAATGTACAATATAAGAAGACGTTGAAGTATGTAAAAATATGACAAGGATTAACTGCTCCTGGTCTGACACCTGAGAAAAGTGTAGTTCCACTTGTCTCCAAATAATATTACAAACAAATGACACATGTCTAGCACTGTGTGGCTGTGTGCTCAAACAGCCAATGTCCACTTCTCAACTTACCAAAGCTGACCCAGTATGGGCTCCCTCATACTGACCACATAGGTGTCTCCAGAATGTATGTGGAAATGAGAGGACAAGTGGACCATGTCTATATTTCAATGCTGTAGTCAGAGATGACTACGGATCATTCTCTGCCTTTCTTCCCTGACAGGATGCAAAGAGGCCCAAGTGATGGCCTACAATGTCTCCATTATAAAGAAAAGGAATGAATAATGGGGCAACTTAACAGAGTCACAAAGAACTGGCTATAATTTCATTTTGCATTTAGTCCACAGTGCAAGATTTTGAGCAAATGAGTAATACCTGAAGAAGATTTTAAGTAAGAGATTAAAAGGAGAGCCACAAAGGGTAAAGACAAATGAAAGGATTTGTGAAAACATGATTTGTCATAAAATGTCAGGTCATACTGGAGGCCTAAGGATACATGTACAAATAAGGTAGTCTAGAATTTCCTCAAAGTTGTGTGTGTGTCCCTGAGTATATCAAAAAAATTAAAATTAAAATGCAAGCAATTCCACTCTATAAATACTTCCCATGTAAGTTACTGCTGTTAGTTTAACATGTCCTCCCTTTCTGATTAAATATAATACATAAATTTAACCAATAATGTTCATAATAGATTTGCTTATGGAGAATAGGACATGTTCAGTTACTAACAGCATACTCCATAGTCTGTCGAAATGATAGATAAATAAAATGGTTGAGGAAAGGATAATGACTCAATCTATTTAGTCAACATTATTACTCTTAAAAGGAAGTCAGAAACTCAAACAATTCTTGTATTGTCAAAAGAATGTCAAGTCAAAATAATCTTAATGTAAAATTAAGGAGAATTTTGCTATTTGTATATTACCAGACAATGAATATGAAAATGATATGGAGATAAAACACCACTGTTAGATTTATTCAAACAAGAGCTTTTAATCCACAAAGGCTTAAAAACACAAGAAAGGAAGGTGGTGAATTTAGCTTCACTGATTCACTTGGGTCCTGAATGCCTGGCTCAGAATCACACTGAAGATTATGCCATGCCCTATTCTGGAGTTAATGAACCTTTCAAGGAGAAACTTCTCTGTTCTTTTCATACCATATATTAGTCTTTATTTGAAGCATGATTCTTGCTACCATTTGACTTACTTAATAAACACTGAGTACACAAAGTTTAATTGTGATATGATCTTTTTTGAATATAACAACAAACTAACAAGGCTAGCTGGCATTCTCAGTTACTTCCTTAAAAACAGACACCAAAAATTCTGAGCTGACATAGTTTTGCATAAACTAGCAATTAGGAACCAAAATATGCCAAAGGGAGGGGCACCCCAGAGTATATGGGCATCTACACATGAGTGTCAGCAGAGGCAATGCTGCAGCTGGAATAGTTGAGACTGGCCTTTTAAAGGTTAAAGTGGGAGGCAAACAGTGAGACAATAACAACCAATAAACCACACTTTGTAAACCAGGGGTCTTGAGGTAGCACTAAATATTAGAAACTGCTTTAGGTGGGAAAAGCAGAGTAGGAGGGAGGGAAGACACCCCAAAACAGCCAAACCTGAAGTTGGTTCTGTAAACTTAGGCTTTTCCCAAGGTTGTTCCCTACAAGGTTCTATTTGGCTGAGCAAGCCTGGGAGTCATATCTGGTAACTTTCTTTTTTTTTTTTTGGAGGTACTGTAGTTTGAACTCAGGACTTTGTGCTTGCTAGGCAGATACTTTACCACTTGGGCCAAATTCCAGCCATGATAAACTTTTTGTTCCTTAGCCTCCATTGTCAATCCATCACCAGGTCCTCTTGATTTTGCCTCCTAAATGTATTTCATATTCTTCTGTTGTCCCTAACTTGGACCAAGCTTCCATAATTTTTCCTCTTATCTACTTCAATGCTCTAACTGGCCATCTAGCAACCACTATGGTGCACAATTTTTCTTTTCCAATATAGCCAAGGAAAATGTTTCATAACAAATTTCTTCATGCTTACTTTACTTTATCTGGGTGCTGGTGGCTCACAGTTGTAATCCTAGCTATTCAGGAGGCAGAGATCAGGAGGATAACGGTTTGAAGCCAGCCCTGGCAAATAGTTCATGGAACCCTATCATGAAAAAAACTATCACAAAAGTAGGGCTGGTAGAAAAAGGAGAGGAGAGGGAAGGGAAGGGAAGAGGAGAGGAGAGGAGGGGAGGGGAGGAAAGGAAAAAGGAAAGGGAAAGGAAAGGAAAGGGGAAAAAGGAAAGGGGAAAAGGAAAGGAAATGAGAAAGGAAGGAAAGGGGAAAGGAAAGGAAGAAAGACTGTAAATGAGGGCCCAAACCTATGACATGGCCTTCAAGGCCCTATTCATTCAAGCTCTGTCCTCCACATTCAGCAGCCACCTTCTCCAAACGATGCATGTGCCTTTCCTAAAATATCCTTCGTCTAACTTGGTCTAGTTAACTCACCTTTATATCTTCACTCAAGTCACCCTGATTGCCCATCTGTATAAGGCTTTTTTTTTCTTTTAGTCACATGCTTTTGTAGGATTACATTCTTATCATCCCAGGACTTACCTCAAATTGAAGCACATCTTTTTAAGTGTGACTGACTTATGTTACTTTCTCCCACTAGATTATAAATTCCATAACAGCAAAAAACCAAACCACACAATCAATCTCTCCTCCAAAACAAACAAAAAAAACCCACCTTTAATTTCCAATGTCTGGAAAACAGTAGGTACTCACTATTAAAAAAAAAGGTTTTTTGCATTAAGACTATTATTTATTAAAAAGTAAGATATCCCTTGACTGGAAAATCCACATATCACCACATCCAGGTACCTATGAAGTTTTGGCTTTATATTAAAGGTCTGGCCCAGCAGTAGTTCCGTTTACAAAAGGAAAGGCTTCGAGGGGAAGTACCAGCCTTCCATGTCTTTCCAAGTCACCAGCTCATGAAGAAGAGGACTTGAGCACCACATATACTGTTTCCCATCCTCATTAGATTCCTCCTGGAGAGAACCCATTCCTAGATGTTAGTTAGATTTTTGTCCTTTCAACTTCATGCAAAGATAAAAGCAATACACAATACAATACAGAGAAAACACAAAACCTGGCTTTACATTGAGTAATGCCATGGGACAGAGTTCTAGCATAAATAATGTAGGAAAGGAGTTTTGTTAGTATTGAAATAAAATTTAAAATTTTAAGTAAAATATTAAATTTCATATATACCATAAAAATCATTTCAAAATTCCTTAACCAGGTAGGGAACAAAGTACCTAGTAGGAAGAAGCAAAGTTACAGGACTGAGTGTAGCCAATTGCAGCATGGCTGTCTCATTGTCTCATTGTTGTACAATGAGACAGTCTTTAAGATATGTATCTCATTAGTGAATCTCACCAAATGTCAATGGTGGTGATAGGCACATAGGCTTTCAATAGGCCTCTACAGTCCCTATTTCAGAAAGGCTTTATGTGTTGGTTGCTTAGAATATAAGAACTAAAGCCTGACTTATCATGTGCCAGTCACTCTTTTTTATGATGAAATCAGATAAGCTGCTTTACAAGATTCAATTTTATTTATAACACCAAAGGAAAAGATGATAAACACATAAAAGAATCATTACATCAAATTATTCTTTAATTTTTCTTTTTTGAACTAGTCTTAAAGACTAGAAAGGGCAAACATCAGGCAAAATATTCATGTCTATTACTGAAAACATGCATAATTTTAACTACGCCTCTTCACCTATTCCTGGCAATAACCATGAATCTACAAAATGGGTCCTTTTCAGGCACAGATCACACTGGCTTTAATTACAGGGGAAAACTACTTTGATCTAAAAACTATGCCTGTGAAGCATTTGATGTCCCCACTCCAGAGGAGCTAATACAGAAACCTTAAAGCAACAGAGGTTATCATGAGAAGGGGATCAGTAATCAGGGTAAAGATCAGTTAGAGATGAATCAACATGGGTCAAAACACGTGTACATGAAAGCAGTACCAGGAATCTCTCTGTATAGCTACCCTCAACTCAACTAGCAAAAAAGCTTTGTCTTCCTTATTAGGGTTGTCTCTTTTCTTCAACAAAACTAGTGATAAAGGCAGAACAGGGCCTGCCTGGAACTGAGGGGGGAAGGGGGGAGAGGGTAGGGTAGGGGGGCGGGGGAGAGAGTAGGGGGGCGGGGGAGAGGGTAGAGTAGGGGGGCAGGGGAGAGAAATGACCCAAACAATGTATGCACATGTGAATAAAAGAATAAAAAAAAAACTATGCCTGTAACATCATTCAACATACTGTATTATTTTAGCATTTAGAAATTAAACATTGAACAAATGTAAAGCTCTTTAATGATATTAGTTAAAACATTTCAAATATAGAAGACATCTAAACATACCCTCCATTTTATAGAAGGTGAAAAGTGAGATGGTATAGGACGACCACAGAGATTACAGCAGGTCACAGCTATGTTCTGCACTCACTTGTTAACAGTCAACTCTCTGACTATGGAAAATTAAAGGCAAAAAATGCACCTGCTCTATTCTTTCTCCACATTTCCTTTTATCATTCCCCTTTTCCCTTTACCCATAAACTCTGACCTCAAAATACAACTTAGCTATGATTATAACTATAATTTATGCAATCTAGTCACATAAGATTTATCTAAATTATTAAATATTATCAAAATCTAATTATTTATTATCATTGGTTCTCTCTCATCAATGAAAATCTGCTAACCTCTGATAAGTATGGTGCAAAAAGGAAACAATAAAATTCAGCATCTTTCATTAATAAATCAACAGTATTGACTTCTACTGGATATACCCATATCAAACAATAATCTAAGTTCACTCAATTACCAAAATAATTTAAACCCCATGGTCAAATAGAGACATAAACTCTTCACTGATTTATGGGCCCCATGTCTTTTGGGATGTGCCATCAATTTATGTGCTATATCCCTGTGTGTTAGCACCTGGAGATGGATAATGTAAAATGTCTTGTAAACATGTAGCTCCCTCTTGACCATTTGCCTTAGGAGGTTCAAGCTTTTAAATACATACTTCACAAACTGTGTGGAGAAAGTTGTCCTTACAAATGTGCTAAAGGAACTCTTAGTTCAGGGAAATTTCAGGTATTTATGAAACATGCACCTGATTATACAACATTCAAAGTCACAAGTATTTAGGTTTGAGACAAAAATGAAGTCAAAACAGGAAAGATTTAAAAGTCTGAAACCTTGCATCATAGACAGCTAGGGTACCATTTAAATTTATAGAATAGTAAAAGGGTCAATTATGAACACTGATATTACAATATAATATACAGTAACAGTGACATCTGCCCATGAATTCATTGAAAAGAATAAGGAATTTTCATTATTGTTCTTTTTATTAAATAGAAGTTGATTCATCCCTAATTTGAGATTTAGAAATGATGTCACAGACATTCATAGTTTGGGGTAAACACTCACAGGGGCTTCTAAAGCAACTGCGGAGACTTATCCAAACAGCCAGTAGGCACTGGTGCCAGAAGCTGCATTAGTGAGTGCCTTATGTGCCTTAGCCTCTCCTAAGACAAATTTTTCACTGTCAAGGTAGTGCAACAGTACATAATTCACTTCACCCAAACCAGTGGTTTCAGATCTTTTCAGACTAAAGACCTTCCTGTTGAAAGAAATCTCACATGGAAGTTGGACCACTGAAGGCTTGAGTTTTCCCAAGCCCTGCTGTAGGGACTAAATATTCTTTACCTGGAAAGGACATGGAAATTTGAACTCTAATTTAAAACCAATTCTCGATATTGGCAATAAACTTCAAAATAAACAGCATAATAATTGTCTAAGGCATGACTTAGAATAACCAATTTAATAAATGAATGTGATTACTATTAATACTGATTTATTTAGTCTTTAACAGCTATTTATTACCCACTTAGTATAAATCAGGCCCTGAACTAAGAACTAGGTACATAACTAGCTCAAACAGAAAAATGTCATCTATTAAACTGGTTAAGTGCTATAAAGAAAGTTCAAGTTAAAAATGAAAAATGTGAAGTTTAGTTTCTTAAGTATCTATTTCCGTTGCACTGCTAGCAAAATACTTTTTCTAGGCTTCCTTTTTTTTTTGAAAAATAAAATATGTGTGCCAGTTAGAAATATTTTGAAAACACTGATCTAAAAAATTATCAAAGTATTTTTAGGTCTAAGCTCATTTATCATATTTAAGGTTTCATTCCTAAGAAAACCAGTTTCATCTGGTCTTTCCTCTCTAATAAAAGTATAAAAATTACAATACTGAGATCAAACTTTGAAGACCTAATTAATACACATTTCCAAAATAGTCCTAATACTAGGATGGTTTGTCAATGAGCTGTCCACAGGGATTTCTAGAAATTCAGAATATTAAGAGAAAACAACTTATATGGACTTTACCCGAGACAGGTAACTAGAGTCTTGCTTATTCTGCATGGGCAGTACTCAGACTTGAGCTCAGGGCTTCATGGTTCTACCACTTGAGTTACACCTCCAGTCTACATATACATTTTTGAGCATCTCCTATGTGTAAAGTGTTGTGAGAGTTGCTCCTTTAATTTAATATGTTATATGCTTCTCAGTTTATACAGCTTGGTTTCTGATCTTGAGTCATACACAAAACTTAAATCAAAATGGGCTATAGATGTAAATTTAAGATCTAAACTTATAAAACCTCTAGAAGAGAACACACAAGAAAATATCTATGATCTTGAGTTAGGCAAAGGATTTATTTCCTTTTCTCTCCCCCTTCCTCCTTCTCTCCCTTGTCACCTTCTCCTTCTCTCCTTCTGTCCTCTCCTCTCTTCTCCCTCCCTCTACTTTTTCTCTCCCTCCCTCACACCCCCCCCCCCATACTAGGGATCAAATCCAGGGTCTAATGCTTATTAATCAAGCACTCTACAATGGAGAAAAACCCAAAGTTAGGAAAAGGTTTTCCAAAATAGACTGCCACAGGCATGAAAACACCTCCCATGTCCATGGATTGGCAGAATTAATATTGTGAAAGTGGCTACACTATGAAATCAATCTACAGAGTCAATGCAATCCTTTTAAAAATTCCAATGTCATTTTTAAAGAAATATAAAGATCAATTCTAAAATTCATATGGAAGCATAAAAGACCCAGAATGGCCA
Organism: Castor canadensis; assembly: GCF_047511655.1. Taxonomy (NCBI): domain Eukaryota; kingdom Metazoa; phylum Chordata; class Mammalia; order Rodentia; family Castoridae; genus Castor; species Castor canadensis. Next base: position 64,284,761 of record NC_133398.1, read on the forward strand.
AAGAAATCCTGGCAAGAAAGAGCAATGCTGGAGGTATCTTGACACCTGACTTCAAATTATACTACAGAGTCACAATAACAAAACACCATGATACTGGCACAAAAACAGACACATAGACCAATGGAATAGAAGATCCATAAGTAAGGCCACACTTGTACAGCCATCTGATTTTTGACAAAAGCACTGAAAATATACATTGGAGAAAACACAGCCTTGTTCAACAAATGGTGTTGGGAAAACTGGATATCCACATATAGAAGACAGATATTAAGCCCCTATTTCTTACCCTGTACAAAAAATTAATTCAAAATGGATCTAAATGTAAGGACTGAAACTTTGAAATGACTAAAAGAAGATAAGAACCTTGAAAATACAATATATAAAAGGCATAGGTAATGCCTTTCTGAATAGGATTCTAATTGCTCAGGTATTGACAAATGGGATTATATCAAATTTAAAAACTTCTGCTCAGCAAAGGATACAGTTATGAGAATCAAAAGATAATCTATAGAATGGAGAAAATCTTTGCCAGCTTTTCACCAGACAAAGGATTAATATCCAGAATATTATATATAAAAAGCTCCAAAAGTTAAATACCAAAAGAAAAACCACGATGTGAAGGTGATCTGGCTGCAACATCTATCACCCCATTGATCTCCAGGGTTGATTCAGCTGATCTGGCTGGCTAGGCAGATGTCCCCTTCCTCCCTCACCGCTCCACGTGTGTCCCTGCTGAAGCTGTGTGCTCAGTTGAAGAGGACAACCATCCCCAATAGAGATGGACCGTTCTTTGGTCAGGGGTATATGAGTAGTTGCACTCCCCTGCTAGAACCTCCAAACAAGCTCTCAAGGTCCATTTGTAGAAAGAATGTAGGGCAGTCAAGCTTCCAAGACTCTAGACACATTCAAATTAGGCGCTGCACGTGGCAGTCTACCTTTAAAAAAAAAAAGAAAAACCAATACAATTAATAAATGGGTAAATGAACTGAACAGACAGTTCTCAAAAGAAGAAAGTAATATTCAATAAATACATGAAGAAATTTTCAATATCCTTTAGCCATAAATGAAATGAAAATCAAAACAATAATGAGATTCCATCTCATCCAAGTCAGAATGGTGGCAATCATCAGGAAAACAAACAACAGGGCTAGAGGAGTGGCACAGGTAGTAAAGAGTCTGCCTAGCAAGCATGAGGCCCTGAGTCCAAACATAGTACTGCAAAATGATGATGATAATAATAACAATAATGAAAACAAACAAAAATAATAAACAAACAACAAATATTGGTGAGGAGGAGGAGGGATGAAATTCTAACACTGTTGATATAAAGGTAAATTATTGCAATTAATGCAATCAAAAAATTAAAAATAGAACTGTCATATGATCTTTCTATAGCAATCTTGGGTTTATATATAAAGGAATGTAAGACTGCATAAAATGGAGATACCTACACACCCGTGTTTATAGCAGCACAATTCACAATATACAAATTAAAGAATCAGCCAGTTAACATCAACTGATGAATGGAGAAAGTCATATATTAATAAATATATACAATTATGCTATATACTATCATATATACATATAGAGGAGTACAGTTCAGCTATAAAGAAGAATGAAATTATGTCTTTTGCAGGAAAACGAATAGAAATGAATATCAGCATGTTAAGTGAAGTAAGACAGACTGAGAAAGACAAATGTGACATATGCAGAAACCAGACCTAAAAAGAAGTGACAGGAGTGTAAAAACAGAGGTGGGGGAGGGAGGTAACTGTTTGAGAGTGGGAACCAGCAGGAGGGCGAATGTGAAAGGAGAGGGTAAAGGATGTGTGCAAATGTGATCAAAGTACTTCATATGCATGCATAAAAATAGAATAATGAAACCTGCTAAAATTGTTTTTAAAAGGGGGAAGATAACAAATTAAAAGAGGGGGTGAATTTGATCAAAGTGCATTATAAGGAAATATGTAAATATCACAAGGATCCCCCCCTCTTCTATATAATTTTTATATGCTGATATAAGAAAAGAAATAGGATTCCAAAAGCATGATCCACAAGGAAGAAATCGACAAATCAGACTTTATCAAAATGTGTAACTTTTGTTCTTCAGCCATTATTTTAGTGTGATTTTATATATTTAATTTTTTTACATTTTTGTTAGAAAATTTAGTTGTACATAGGGGTTTCCTTACTCTGGAATAGGTATAGACAAGGACTTTCTCAATGGAACCCCAGCACCTCAGCTACTAAGAGATAGCATAGATAAATGGGACTTCATAAAACTAAAAAGCTTCTGTTCATCAAAAGAAATGGTCTCTAAACTGAAGAGACCATGCACAGAGTCTCTTCAGAGAAAATATCTGCCAGCTACACATCAGACAAAGGACTGATAACTAGAATATATACGGAACTTCAAAAACTAAATTCTCTCAAAATTAATGAAACAATAAAGAAATGGGCAAGTGAACTAAACAGAACTTTCTCAAAAGAAGAAATTCAAATGGCCAGAAAACACATGAAAAAATGCTCACCATCTCTAGCAATAAAGGAAATGCAAATTAAAACCACGCTAAGATTCCACCTCACCCCTGTTAGAATAGCCATCATCAGCAACACCGCCAACAACAGGTGTTGGCGAGGATGCGGGGAAAAAGGAACCCTCTTACACTGTTGGTGGGAATGTAAACTAGTACAACCACTCTGGAAAAAAATTTGGAGGCTACTTAAAAAGCTGGACATCGATCTACCATTTGATCCAGCAATACCACTCTTGGGGATATACCCAAAAGACTGTTACTCCAGAGGCACCTGCACATCCATGTTTATTGCGGCACTATTCACAATAGCCAAGTTATGGAAACAGCCAAGATGCCCCACTACTGACGAATGGATTAAGAAAATGTGGTATTTATACACAATGGAATTTTACTCAGCCATGAAGTAGAATGAAATCTTATCATTTGCAAGTAAATGGATGGAACTGGAGAACATCATTCTGAGTGAGGTTAGCCTGGCCCAAAAGACCAAAAATTCTATGTTCTCCCTCATATGCGGACATTAGATCAAAGGTAAACACAACAAGGGGATTGGACTTTGATCACATGATAATGGGAGAGCACACAAGGGAAGTATGAGGATAGGTAAGACACCCAAAAAACTAGATAGCATTTGTTGCCGTCAATGCAGAGAAACTAATGCAGATACTTTAAAGCAACTGAGGCCAATAGGAGAAAGGGACCAGGAACTAGAGAAAAGGTTAGTTCAAGAAGAATTAACTTAGAAGGTAACACACATGTACAGGAAAGCAAGGCGAGTCAACTCCCTATATAGCTATCTTTATCTCAACTAGCAAAAACCCTTGGTCCTTCCTATTACTGCTTATACTCTCTCTTCAACAAAATTAGAGATAAGGGCAAAATAGTTTCTGCCTGGCAGCAAAGGGGCAGGGGGGAGAGGGAGGTAAGGAAGAGGGTGGGGGAAGGAATGGGGCAGGGTAGGTAAGGGAGGGGGTGGGGGAAGGGAGGAGAAATGACCCAAACGTTGTATACACATATGAATAAAATTAAAAAAAAAGGTTTCATTGTGTTTGTTGCAGACATGACATACATACAATATACATTGATAAAATCACCTTCTCAATTCCTCCCCTTATCCTCCCTCCCCACCTTCTTAAAATAATATCAACAGTTTTCATTGTTCTATTTTTAAGCATGCCTATAAAATACCATATTTATCTCCCCACCCTTTCCTTTTGCCCTTCCCACTCATGTTAGCACACACTCTTAAGCAGAACCTGTTTCACATTCCTGTCATTCTCCAGACATCAAGAAAGTAAAAAGATAAGGCAAAAACCTGGGAGAAAATATATTGTAAACCATATGTTTGATACAGAATCATGTACAAACTACAAAAAGTGTCTTTCAACTCAATATAAGAGAACTCAATAAAATTTTTAAAATAGTTTCCTAATTTGAAATTTGAAGAAAATATGCTCAAAATCACTAGTCATTTGGGAAATAATTTAATATAGATTAAAATCACACTGAAATACCACTACATACCCACTGGAATGGTTAGTATGGACTAGACTTACAATATAGGTTGAAATGTTGCTGGTGGGAATGTAAACTAGCATAACCACTTTGGAAAACAGTTTGGTAATTTCTTATGAAGTTCAACATACATTTACCATATAATCCAGTAGTTTCCACCCTAGGCACTTACATAAGAAAAATAAAAACACAGATCTACCCAAAGACTTGAAGGCAAATGTTCATAGCAGCATTATTTATAATAGCTCCAAACAGGAAACAATCCAACTGTCCATCAACTGGTAACTGGATAAACAAAATGTCATATTCATACAATGGGACACTATTCAGACTGTGAGAAAAGTCTGTCAAAAGACTTATATCTAGAATATATAAAGAACTCGTATATTCTGTAACCCAGATGCTCTCTCTTCCTTATGTGCTTTTCTTAAACATGTTCGTCCACTTATAATTGCTTCCATCAGTGAACTCCTGTCAATAATCTTCACTGGGTATTCCTCTTGTAAAATCCTGGTTAGGGTGAGAGGACCCAAGGGACATCAATGTGCAATAACATAACATAAATAAGCCAGGATGGGACAAAAATTCTCACTTCCCAGTGAGGTGGCATCATGGAAAAGGGTGCCTTTTAGTCAACTGATGTCTGGTATCTGCACTGTCATGTCTGCATGACAACCTGACTTGAAACTTTAAGGAACCTCAAAATTGATGAGCAAATAAGGGGTCTAATGTGCATCTCTGCATCCTATAGGATAGGATATTTCTGGGAACAGCTTTTTTTCTTAGTATTTCAAACCCACATGGGTATTTTATTTTGTCTCCAGAGCACCCAGGCCAATCCTACACATATACTTATACATCTCAGAATCCCCCAAAATGCCTAATACAGAGTTCATCACAGTTCAGAAAGGAAGATGCTAGATATTATTCCCAAACACAGACTGGACTTGGTTCATGGTGCCTGCTACCCTTGAGTTTAAATTCTACACTGAGAAGATAATGAAGCCATAGAAATTAATGACATTGGGATTCCAAGATGGTGGCTAGAGGGAGGAAGCAGAAAGCATGCCTCCTAAAGTAAAATCTTGGAGAGACACTGGAGACACATCTTGCAGGCAAGGCCACTGAGAAGAGGCAAAATTTGACCCCTCCACACCTCCAGCCTGCGCAGAGAATCTCCACTTTACGTTAAATGGAGAAACCAGGAGGGCCCCCGGGCTGTCAGACGCCCATGCCCAGATGGCTTGGGAAGATGTGGACAAGTTTTGTTCTACTTTGTTTCCCCTCTGATGAGACAACTACAGAACAACATCAAGGCACCATCTCCAGGATTGGAGGCTGAGGGACGAACACCAAAATTATTAAGACTACAACTTCATTGCATTTGAACTTGGAGGTTTTTTTCCTTTTAATTCAGTTTTATTTTATTTTATATATATATATTTTTTCTGTCATTTACTTATTTTTTATTTTTATTCTAATCTTTATTCTTTTTATTTTTTATTTTCAATCCTCTCTCTCTCTAATGCCTTTTCAGCTTACAGTTGATAAGTACATTGTCTCTCCCTGTTTATATCTTTGAAACTTTTTTGTTTGTTTCTTTGTTTTTTTTTTCTACTGGATTATTTGTTTTTCCCTTTTCCTTTAACTTCTTTGCTTTCCATTACTTCTCACCCTTCCATTCTAAATATCACTAGTGCTATTATTATAAACTAGAAAATACTTCATTGCACACAGTACAGGGACAATAATAACACAAAGGGCAATAACGGGAAGACAGAAAAAACAGGGAAACCAGTTTCCCCACAGCAAAAAATTAGTATAGGAACCAGAGGGGAATGAAGAAAACAGATACTCAGATCCAGACTCCAACAAAATGAAGATAAACTATGCCAAAGGACCCAATGAAGCCCACAAGAATAATTTAAAAGAAGACATACTACAGGTACTCAATGAGAATTTTATAGCGATGATACTGGATATGGTCAACCAAAATATACAGGAGACACTCAAGAAATTCCAAGACAACAAAAATAGAGAATTTGAAAAAGCAAAAAAAGAAATAATGGAAACCATAGAAGCACTGTATAAACACCAAAGTGAAACAGAGAACACCATTAACAAAGAGATAAATGAACTCAGGACAAAAACAGACAACATTAAAGAGGAAACAACCCAGGATATGGAAAAATCTCAGAAAAAAGAAGGAAACAGAATTGAAAAACAAAACAGAAGGCCAATCCAGAAGAACAGAAAAAACAGAAGACAGAAACTCAGAACTCGAATATGAAATGGTAATTAAAGGAAAAACTGAAGAACTATTAATTAAACAACTCAAGACCTGTGAAAAGAAAATGCAAGAACTCACCAACTCCATCAAAAGATCAAACTTGAGAATCATGGGCATCGAGGAAGGAGAAGAGGTGCAAGCGAAGGGAATGCATAATATATTCAACAAAATAATAACAGAAAATTTAACAAATCTAGAGAAAGCTATTCCCATACAGATGCAAGAGGCCTCCAGGACACCAAACAGACCAGACCAAAATAGAACTACCCCAAAACATATTATCATTAAAACAACAAGTTCAGAAACTAGGGAAAGAATATTGAAGGCTGTAAGAGAGAAAAAACAAATAACATACAAAGGTAAACCCATCAAAATCACAGCAGACTTCTCAACAGAAACGTTAAAAACAAGAAGAGCGTGGGGTGAGATCTTCCAGCACTTAGCGAAAATAACTTCAACCCCAGGATACTCTACCCAGCAAAACTATCATTCAAAATAGATGGAGCAATAAAAGTCTTCCATAATAAGCAGAAACTAAAACAATATGTGACCACGAAGCCACCACTACAAAAGATTCTTCAAGGGATTCTGCACAAAGAAAGTGAACCCCAACTTAACCATGAAAAGATAGGCAGCACCAAACCACAGGAAAAGAAAAAGCAAGACAGTAGAGAGTAACCACAACTTAGGTACACACAATCAAACCTTCAAACAACTGAGACAACTAAATGGCAGGAATCACCACATACCTATCAGTACTAACGCTTAATGTTAACAGACTTAATTCCCCCATCAAAAGGTACCGTTTGACGAAATGGATTAAAAAGGAAGATCCAACAATTCGTTGCTTACAGGAGACCCATCTCACCGACAGAAATAAACACAGGCTTAGGATGAAAGGCTGGAAGAAGATTACCAAGCCAATGGCCCCCGAAAACAGACAGGAGTAGCAATACTTATCTCTGACAAAGTAGACTTCAAACTTACATTGATCAAATGGGATAAAGAAGGACATTCCATACTAATAAAAGGGGAAATAGACCAAAAGGAAATAATAATTATCAACCTATATGCATCCAATGTCAATGCAGCCAATTTTATCAAACATACCCTGAAAGACCTAAAAGCATATATTAATTCCAACACAGTGGTTGTGGGAGACTTTAACACTCCATTATCATCAACAGATAGGTCATCCAAACAAAAATACAATAAAGAAATCCAAGATCTAAAATATACAAAAGATAAAATGGACCTACTTGATGTCTATAGAACATTTCATCCAACTTCTACACAATATACACTCTTCTCAGCAGCCCATGGAACCTTCTCCAAACTAGATAATATCCTAGAGCACAAAGCAAGCCTCAGCAAATATAAGAAAACAGAAATTATACCGTGCATTCTATCTGATCACAATGCAGTAAAACTAGAACTCAACAACAAAAGTAAAGACAAAAAACATGCAAACAGCTGGAAACTAATAACTCATTACTTAATGAACAATGGGTCATTGAAGAAATAAAAGAGGAAATTAAAAAGTTCCTGGAAGTCAATGAAAATGAAAACACAACCTACCAAACCTATGGGACACAGCAAAGGCAGTCCTGAGAGGAAAGTTTATACCCATGAGTGCATACATTAAAAAGACTGAAAGATCCCAAACCAATGACCTAATGATACATCTCAAACTCCTAGAAAAACAAGAACAAGCAAATCTCAAAACAAATAGAAGGAGAGAAATAATAAAAATAAGAGCTGAAATCAATGAAATATAAACCAAAAAAACCACACAAAGAATTAATGAAACAAAAAGTTGGTTCTTTGAAAAAATAAACAAGATCGATAGACCCATGGCAAACCTGACTAAGATGAGGAGACAAAAAATCCAAATTAGTAGAATCAGGAATGCAAAAGGGGAGATAACAACAAACACCATGGAAGTCCAGGAAATCATTATAGACTACTTCCAGAACCTATATTCAAATAAATTTGAAAATCTTAAAGAAATGGACAGATTTCTAGATACATATGATCATCCAAAACTGAACCAAGAGGAAATTAATCACCTGAATAGATCTATAACAAAAAATGAAATTGAAGCAGCAATCAAGAGTCTCCCAAAAAAGAAAAGTCCAGGACCTCATGAATTCTCTGCTGAATTCTATCAGACCTTTAAAGAAGAACTGATACCAACCCTCCTAAAACTGTTCCACAAAATAGAAAGGGAAGGAACACTGCCTAACACATTTTATGAAGCCAGTATCACACTTATCCCAAAACCAGGCAAAGACAACTCCAAAAAGAACTGTAGGCCAATCTCCTTAATGAACATTGACGCAAAAACCTCAACAAAATAATGGCAAACCGAATTCAAAAACACATCAAAAAGATTATTCACCACGACCAGGTAGGCTTCATCCCGGAATGCAGGGGTGGTTCAACACATGAAAATCAATTAACGTAATACACCACATTAACAGAATCAAAGACAAAAACCACTTGATCATCTTAATAGATGCAGAAAAAGCCTTTGATAAGATCCAACACCATTTCATGATAAAAGCTCTAAGAAAACTAGGAATAGAAAGAAAGTACCTCAACATTATAAAAGCTATATATGACAAACCTACAGCCAGCATTATACTTAATGGAGAAAAACTGAAACCATTCCCTCTAAAATCAGGAACCAGACAAGGATGCCCACTATCTCCACTCCTATTCAACATACTACTGGAATTCCTAGCCAGAGCAATAAGGCAAGAAGAAGGAATAAAAGGAATACAAATAGGTAAAGAAACTGTCAAAATATCCATATTTGCAGACGACATGATCCTATACCTTAAAGACCCAAAAACTCTACTCAGAAGCTTCTAGATATCATCAATAGCTACAGCAAGATAGCAGGATATAAAATCAACAGAAAAATCATTAGCATTTCTATACACTAATAATGAACAAACTGAGAAAGAATATATGAAAACAATTCCATTTACTACAATAGCCTCAAAAAAGGTCAAATACCTGGGTGTAAACCTAACAAAAGATGTGAAAGACCTCTACAAGGAAAACTATAAACTTCTGAAGAAAGAGATCGAGGAAGACTATAGAAAGTGGAAAGATCTCCCGTGCTCATGGATTGGTAGAATCAACATAGTAAAAATGTATATACTACCAAAACTAATCTACATGTTTAATGCAATTCCCATCAAAATTCCAATGACATTCATTAAAGAGATTGAAAAATCTACTGTTAAATTTATATAGAAACACAAGAGGCCACGAATAGCCAAGGCAATACTCAGTCCAAAGAACAATGCTGGAGATATCACGATACCTGACTTCCAACTATATTACAAAGCAATTAACAATAAAAACAGCATGGTACTGGCACAAAAATAGACATGAAGACCAGTGGAACAGAATAGAGGACCCAGATATGAAGCCACACAACTATAACCAGCTTGTCTTTGAGAAAGGCGCTAAAAATATACGATGGAGAAAAAGCAGCCTCTTCAACAAAAACTGCTGGGAAAACTGGTTAGCAATCTGCAAAAACTGAAACTAGATCCATGCATGTCACCCTATACCAATATGAACTCAAAATGGATCAAGGATCTTAATATCCGACCATAAACTCTAAAGTTGATACAGGAAAGAGTAGGAAATACTCTGGAGTTAGTAGGTATAGGTAAGAACTTTCTCAACGAAACCCCAGCAGCACAGCAACTAAGAGATAGCATAGATAAATGGGACCTCATAAAGCTAAAAAGCTTCTGTTCATCAAAAGAAATGGTCGCTAAACTGAAGAGAACACCCAAAGAGTGGGAGAAAATATTTGCTAGCCACACATCAGACAAAGGACTGATAACCAGAATATATAGGGAACTTCAAAAACTAAATTCTCCCAAAACTAATTAATCAATAAAGAAATGGGCAAGTGAACTATACAGAACTTTCTCAAAAGAAGAAATTCAAATGGCCAAAAAACACATGAAAAAATGCTCACCATCTCTAGCAATAAAGGAAATGCAAATTAAAACCACACTAAGATTCCACCTCACCCCTGTTAGAAGAGCCATCATCAGCAACACCACCAATAACAGTTGTTGGCGAGGATGTGGGGAAAAAAGGAATCCTCTTACACTGTTGGTGGGAATGTAAACTAGTACAACCACTCTGGAAAAAAATTTGGAGGCTACTTAAAAAGCTAAATATTGATCTACCATTTGATCCAGCAATACCACTCTTGGGGTTACTCCAGAGGCACCTGCACACCCATGTTTATTGCAGCACTATTCACAATAGCCAAGTTATGGAAACAGCCAAGATGCCCCACCACTGACAAATGGATCAAGAAAATGTGGTATCTATACACAATGGAATTTTATGCAGCCACGAAGAAGAACGAAATGTTGTCATTCGCTGGTAAATGGATGGAATTGGAGAACATCATTCTGAGTGAGGTAAGCCTGGCCCAAAAGACCAAAAATTGTATGTTCTCTCTCATATGCGGACATTAGATCAAGGGCAAACACAAGGGGATTGGACTTTGAGCACATGATAAAAGCGAGAGCACACAAGGGAGGGGTGAGGATAGGTAAGACACCTAAAAAATTAGCTAGCATTTGTTGCCCTCAACGCAGAGAAACTAAAGCAGATACCATAAAAGAAACTGAGGCCAACAGGAAAAGGGGACCAGGAACTAGAGAAAAGGTTAGATCAAAAAGAATTAACCTAGAAGGTAACACACATGCACAGGAAATCAATGTGAGTCAATGCCCTGTATAGCTATCCTTATCTCAACTATCATAAACCCTTGTTTCTTCCTATTATTGCTTATCCTCTCTCTACAACAAAATTAGAGATAAGGGCAAAATAGTTTCTGCTGGGTATTGAGGGGGTGGGGGAGACAGGGAGAGGGCAGATTGGGTCGTAAGGGAGGGGGTGGGGGCTGGGGGGAGAAATGACCCAAGCCTTGTATGCACATATGAATAATAAAACAATAAAAATTAATTAAAAAAAATTAATAACATTGCCCTTAAGTTCAGGGTAGTTATTTCAAGTTTAGTAGACCAAAGATACGATGCTAAACTTTCAGTCTTCTTGGAAAGAAAAGGATGAGAAAGAAACTTTTCCCCTTAGGAATAGTTCCCTAAACCAATCACCTGGAGATAATTAATAAGAAAGTAATAAGAGAAATACTGTCAAGTGAGGGAACTACATAGTTGAAGAAAAACATAACTGATAGTGTGTCTTCATGGCAACTAGTTAATCTCCTGCATGGGACATCAGGGCAATGACATACTTTTCTTTAAAGCAGCACCAGTGTTAAATAGAAATTGTCAATACGATAGGTACAGACTTGTGCTGTGTGAGACACATACAATTTATGAGAGAGAAGGGACGGGGAGTTCAACTATAACTCAAATAAGGGCTTCAATATTTCATTAGCATGCCTCTGGCTTCAATGCAAATCTCACAGAGTTACACAAAAGGGAATAAAATCCCAGAGCATGGAAAGTACTCCACCATCCAACTTTAGACAGATAGTTCACGAGTCTTAGGAGATTGGCCAAGGCCTCAGTGAAGGACATAGGATTCATAGAGCTGAGGAGTCAGATGAAAGCTTCTGCCCTTAAACTATAGGTTTAATGATCTAAGGCACTACCCGATTCTATGTTTCTTAATGGCTTTGTGGTTTTCATCATTTTTCAGTAAACTACTAGCCAAAATGGTAATGTGCTGTCCTTTGTCTGCCTAGAGTCTCTCTATCTACTTATCTATTACTCTTACATAAGCTGTGTTTATAATTGTGTAGTAATGTATTTCATGAATATTGTACCACTATATGTGCTGGCTGTTTTTTAAAGTGAAATACTTAGAATTGGAACTACTAATATCTGATTTATTACAGCTATGACATAAAGTCCCTAGAAAAATTGTGGTATTTGTGAGAAACATATATATTTTGTTGTCATAGTTAAGATGTCCAAGAATATTTCATTACATAAATGTAAAATGAATATGACTTGGGTCTGTAAAAATTTTTATGTTTATGCAAAATTAGACTTATAAAACTTGTCAGATAAATTTTTAAAGGCTTAGAAAAGTAAGTTTTAAATTGAATATTGATTAAAATCAAAGTAATAATAGCTATTATTTTATGAGTGTAATAGTCCTCCCATGGCTGTAAAAATCAACTGGGATTCACAGACTCCCAGTTTTTCAGTCAAGATAGATGAGCACCACCTAAACGTTTAAAGGTCATGTGGGCCACACCTTTAGGCATTTAGGGTCATGGCAGAACCTTGTACCAAAAAAAAAAAAAATAAAAGATTCTAAAGTCTTTGCTATTGTTTGGATGTTCAGTGTCCCCTGAAGGTCTATATATAAAGGTTTAGTCTCCAGTGTGGTGGGTACTAGGAGGTTCTGGGGTAGAGCAAGCTTTTTCTCTCACTCATGGTTATTACTGAACCTAACTGGGGCTAACTGGGGGTGACTGAAGATGCAGAAAAGACACAGGACAGACAGACAGAAAGTGGGATCAGGTGTGTTGGGCGCTCAGGTGAGATACACAACCTTCAATGCTTCTTTTATCTATCTTTATTCTTTAAAGCCTTACTCCTTTACAGTTCTTTAAAACCTTGCTTCTAAAGTCTTCTTTAAAATATTGCTTAAAACCTCTTTCCTTAGACTTACTCTGTTCCATGTTTTCTCTTAGCTTTTCTTTAGCATAATCTCTCAAAGTCTTTGCCCCCAGACTCGCACACAACAGATGTGCCTAAAAACTGCATATGCATGTTTTCTTTAGCTTAGCTTTTCTAAAGCCTATGTATAAAGTTCTTGGTGCAGACTTTCTATCAACCCCTCTTTAGCAATTCCCCTTTAGCAATTTCCCTTCAGTAATTCTTTGCCCTTCCAAAAGCCTCCTACACTAAAAAGCCAAAAGCCCAAAGCAAAAAGCCTCAAAACAAAAGCCCAGAGCAAAAGCCTAAAGCAAAGGAAAAATGCTTGGTGTCCTCCTTCAGTGAGTCTTTTATACAGGGTGGTAAACAGGGTGGAGCAGCGGTTCTCTGGCAGGGGCTTGACATTGTAACAGGTGAAACCTGTGTTCCTGCTTCTCTGAATGTAAACAATTTAGAAGCAGCTGTTCTGCATTTCCCTCTTCTGTGGCCAGGACGGTGCCAATCTCAGCTTACAGATTTTAGGAAAAACAGTTGACCTGCATCTCGCCTTGCTTATGTCCAGTTCACATAGGCTTCTCACAATCTGCTCTCCACACTGGGGAACTTTAAGAGGTTGGACCTGGTGGGATGTCTTAAGTCATTGTGGCATGTTCTTGAAGTCTCTTTTGCTCTGTTCTTGTTCAAGCTATAACCATTTGTTCCTACTCATGCTCCTGCCATAATTCCACCCTCAGTAGAAGTCAAACCAATGGAGTTTCCCAATCTTGAACTTTGCAACTCCAAACGACCAGGTAAGTAAACCTGTCATACATCATAAGTCACCTGTGTCAAGGGTTTTATTATAGTGATGGAAAGCTGAATAATACAGCCCCCTCTGACAAAAGTCCATTAATTCTAGAAAACTCAGAATTGCCAGGGGTGGAGTTGGGACAGGGAGTACAGGTCAAGAATGGAGGTAAAGAGGATCAGTCTCAAGTAAACAAACAAAAAAGATCTATATGGGGCATGACTTTCCAAAGCTGAGGTAGCCTCACTGATAACAGGTGTCTCTTGGTCAACCTACTGTCTGCCACTGTCATGTCTGGATGTCTAGTTGACCTGAAACACTCTAAGTATCACAAAACTTAGAAGCCAACAGGAATCCAAACTGCTTTCCTAGATTGCATAGCATGTAACATTTCTGGGAACAACTTTTAAGTTATTCAAACCCATACAGCTATTTTCTTTGGTCTCTAGAATACCCAGATCACCCCTAAAGCACTCTAGCAGAGTGAAAGCTACCAGATCACCCTTATTCCTCTGGTTGTTAAGAGGGGCTTGAAGAGTGCTGAACACTCAGGAGGCTCCCACGTTGCACCAACTGGATGCTGTTTTTTACCCTCAAGGGAGATGTAAGGTCTTCATCCATAGCTGTACAAAGCTACAAAGAGCAGACTTTCTGGAAGATGCCAAAAAATAGGGAGGCAACAGGTGACAGAACACAGTGGGGTCGCCCTGCAATCCAGACCTAGCTGTGTGCTATCTACTCCAAGAAGCTTGAACAAAGCTTTTTTGTGACTTGGTAAGTACTACATCTGTAAAATGGGCATGAACTTACTTCAAAATAAGTTTGTTATGAAAAGCCATTGAAATAAGACTCTCAAAAAATACCAGGATGAATGTAGGGAAGTAGACTACTATGAAGTCTAAAAGCTGCTAGGTCTACTTCATACAGGTGATATAGTACAGGCCCCAGTTTAACCAAACAAGTAGCAACAGGTAAGGCACGTCTTCTAACTCCAGGTATTAGCAAAATTAGAAAAGGGCAGCATGACCTCGATGGGGAGGAATTACAGACTGAATTAACATCCTAAAAAATCTGATCTTGTGCCTATTATGTGCCAGGCATTTAGTTCATTTAGTCCTTTGGGTAATCTCTAAGGTATACTTTATTATTGTATTTTTAGTAGGGAACATGACTGAAACAGAAAAGTTTAAGCAAATTACTTACACCTGAGGGGGGAAAAATGCCCTAGGAACCTCAATTTGTCCTTTCTGACTAAGAAAACCAAGACTATTAACTAAAGTCCATAACTGCACACCCACAGGTTCTTGATGGGTACTGCTGTTGTGTTTATTTCACATTTCAACAGAGGCTAAGACTATAACCAGTAGTGCTCATGGGAATCTCAGTGATGGACGCTTGCTGTTGAGTTTCTAAATGGTTCTGTTTCTCCTCTAATGCACAGTGGTGAATGTTAAGTGCCTGCTCTAGAAGTATCTACCAGTTGCTGTACCTTCCATCCTAAAATAAGTCCCAATTTCAGAGGGAAGGAAGCAATCACTCCAGAGGCAACATGGCTGTGCTCAAGGAGCGTAGCTTCTAGCAGAGGCTAAGAGGGGATACTGGAATCTCTGTGATAGATGAGCTCTTTCAGGTGGGCAACTTTCATTCCCATCAACATAGAGAAAGACAAAAAAATTCATCAGGAGTGTGTCGCAGTTTCATAGACTGACAGATGGAGGCATGTAGCAATACATCTTTTATTATCTCCTTTGACAGCTACAGATTGCATGCTGAGTTTGGCTGGGCTGATACACACATTCCACAGGTGCATTGAGAATTTTTTAGACATTTTTCTAGCTATCACAGAAATGAAGTATCTAGGTAGAGAAAAAAATTTCTTGATAGCCCAAATAATGTTTCTCTCTATTGCTCCAAGTACTCTCTCCAGTCTCATAATTCTAACATAAATATTTTAAGGATGCCAAATTTATTCTCAAATATGGAATAGGCCAGCCTGCATTAAAGGCTTCTCAACACTGGAAGAGTGGCTCAAGCTGTAGCATGGCTGTCTACCAAGCACAAAGCCCTGAGTTCAGACTGCAGTACTGTGCTCCCAAAAAAGGGTGTGCGGGACGGGGTGGAGGGCTCCTTGCCTGTTGGAGTTATGAAATGACTTGTAATCATCAACCCTATAAATAAGGAAATACAAATGTCTTTACTGAGGCCTTAGGCTTCATAAGGGTATATATTTTTAGTATGTATAAATATCCTGGGATGACTGAACCTGATATCCAAAATTTGATTTTCATAATTAAAAAGCTGAAATTTTAGTTCTACTTAACAAGTACATGGGGCTTAGAGAACTAGTTCTTCAATAACCAGTAAGTAACTGGTGTCACACTGTGATGACAAACGGTGCATCCCAGTGACATTCTATCTGATATGTACTGGAGTTTTCAGACAAACAGAAGAAAAAAATTCATTTTCTCTCACTAGTTTTTGATGCCACAGATATACAACTAATGGAAAATGAAAAAAAAAAAGGTTTCTCTGAGAACCGTGAAATGTATATAGTATTCTCATAAAATAATTATTCTGCAATGATATGCAAGTAACTGAGACAAAAACATACTTTATTAAAATTTTTCTTATGTCCTGAATAAGCTCCCTATTAGAGCAAAGAGAAGGTCCCCATCTCCAAAAAGATAGTTCTAATATAAATATAAAAATGGAAGTAAGATGATTTACTCTACCTAGAACAAGCAGGCTCCCCCACCCCACCCCACCCCGAGTAAGAGACAATCTTCCTCCCTGACTGAAAGCTCTGACATGGGCTTTCTTCTGCCTTCAGACTCCCAACTCATTATCTTCCTGGGTCTTCAGCTTGCTGACTGCAGAAACTTCTAGTCTAGGGACTTCTAAGTTTCCATAAGCACAGACCCAATTCCATATAATACTTCTTCATTTATATATTTATATTCACTGCATGGAAAGGACCCACTTGCCAGCCTGCTCCTCCTTAGACTGAGCAAGCAGGGATGATGTCTTCTTTCTCATCTCTTTCTTAACACCTAATGTTGTACTCAGTGCACGCAGACTCAATATTAAAGGGATGACTAATCTAAAAAAGAGAAGCATGTCACCTAAGGGTTCTCACTGATGAATGGCAATGGCAATGCAATGAAGTGACGCTGTGGCTAAACACGTAAGAAATGCAATTCTCCATTCTGTGTATATAAACATGTACTGGGATTTTAAGTTGGCTAAAATTCAGTTGCTTCAAAAATCTTCCAAATACAGTCACTTTTGTTTCTACAGTTGTCATTTTTAACAACACAGACAGGTAATAACAAAACTGACTGAGTTAATTTATCTTCAATCCCAGGTAACCAAAATCCTAGAAATATTTATAAGCAGTCTCATAAAGTTATATTTAATTTACAATTGTACATACTGCATAATTATTAAAAAGTTATTAAGAAATGTCGTTCAAGTACGAACAAAAGCAAAGATCCACAGAGACCAAGGACAAGACAGAAATGACAAAACCATTATTACAGCTTGTTTCCCCAAACTGACATTTCTCTAAAAGGAGAATAGATACAAGGATTAGAGCCAGACTGGTTGTCTCCTACTCTCTGTTATGGGTACTAATTTCTGTGTCAAAAAGCCCTCTGTAGAAAGTGCTAAAAAGCAAGACTAAAACAAAGTTAACTATTAGTCCTGATACATTCACTAGTTCCTCTGAATGAGCCTATGGTGTGCACTGCAATGATTCACACAGCATAGCTTGCTCTTCAGCCATCTGCCATGTAAAGATTCAGCAAGAAGGCCCTCACCAGACCAAATTTCTCACAGTGGAGGTGGGGCAGTCCAAGATCAAGGTTCCAGCATTTGGTCTGTAGCACAAACAGACTAAGACAACAGTTTACATTTCCTGGCCAAATACCATTTCTCAATTAAAATAATTTGGGAAAATCATCTAAGTTTATCAGGATACTATTTAGGGTGATGAAAACCATGACTATCCAGGGATACAAGCTACTCAAAAAGTCAAGGAAACATTTCCAAAGAGTCAGCTGTTTGGACTCACCAGTATACTGGGCAGCAAACACCCAAGGGAACGTACTTACCACAATATCTTCAGGAAATGTGTCTCTGCTGAAGGAGCCATCATCAAACATGACCTCATAGAAGGTTTGTGATGTCACAGCCATCACCCTGCAACTGTAGTACCGAGTATTCCGATGCTTTGTGATGACGGTCTGACCCACGGAGATGGCCTTCTCGCAAGCCTTGGACTTCTAAAACATAGAGAAAACGGAAAGACAAAGAAGAGAGAAGAAAGAAAAAAACCATAAAATGAAAGTACTATTTACTTAGAAAACAATAATCCATTTAGCCAAGATTTTTTTAAATGTTAAATTTAGGATTATAATTTCAAACTTCAAGGAAGTTGCAAGAACACAAATAGTACATAAACAACAATCACATGCCATTGATCCTTTGACCAGATTCATCTATTGTTACTGATGTTATTAACATCTTACTATTTGCTTTATTGCTTGCATATTCTTTAGTAAATGCTGTTTGTGTCTGTGTGTGTGAGTGTACTTCTCTTGACCTATACGTATGTACATTACCTATGGCATTTATCACTAAAGACTTCAGTGTTTCTGCTCTAAGAACATGGATGTTCTCTTAACTCTAGTATACATATCAACTTCAGGAGATTGAACCCTGATATGATACTTTAATATGACACCTGTATTTAATTTGGTCAGTTGATCCAATAAATGAACTTTGTGGTATTTCTTTCCCTTGCCCTCAAACTCCCATGTACAGGATATAGTCCTGTACTAGTATTGCATTTAGTTGCCACATCTCTTTAGGCTCCTTTACCTTGGATCACTTTCACAGTCCTCATTTTTCCAATGGTAGTAAATTTGGAAAGATACAATTTCTGCTTCTGCTTTTCAATTGAGCATTTGTGACATGTTTCCCCACGATTATGCTCCAACTACACAGCCTTGGCCAGAATCCCATATAGGTAATGTGTCTTTCTCAGGATATGTTATCTGGAGACACTTGATGTTTGCATCCTTTTGATGTTAATTTTGATCCTGATGGAAGTATGGTCCAATCTCCCCACTTAACTATTTTTCTCTTGCACAGCAATCTGTGGGATACTTTATTACCATGCAAATATCCTGTTCTTCAATATATTTCTTTAGATTTAGCATCCATTGATGAGTCACATTTATTCTTTACCGTGATGGTGTTGCTGATTGTCCTGTTCTAGCACTCTTTCCACATTTAGTAGTTAGCACTTGGCATTTAGTACATAGATGTCTCCCATATCTCCCTGCATCCTTTCACTGAACATTCATATAATCATCCATTCATACATTCTCAGAAAGAACTAATTAACTCTCTCTTCAGTTGTACATAATTTCTACAGTACTTTATTATTTTGGTGCTCAAGTCCAGATTGTGCTAATAAGAGCACCTTCACAATGGCTCTTTAAAGGTGACCTGGGATCACTTTGCCCTGTCCCTGAAATTAGCCATGCCAGGAGCATGGTTCATTTCAGAGAATAAGACTAGGGCTTATTCTGTGTGGGCTTATTCTGTGTGGCTCTAAGTAGAGAAGGGCTGGAGGGGCTTATCAGCACAGTCTGGGGATTAGAGATGAGGGCTTAGATTAAGTAAGAAACTAAGGATACAGTTGTTCATGACTTGGACAGAGGATCAAGACCCCTCCCAAAAGTTCCCAAGGTTCTCGTACTTGTAGAATGTACTAAACCATCTTGTTTTCCACATAACTAACAAAAGGACACTTTCTTCCTTTCATTCTCCAGTGAATGCTAGATTGGTTGGGAAATTTTTCTGTGCCTTAAGGTATAGTTGGTGGGTAAGCATTTTAATAAAAAAAAAAAAAAAGAAGCCTGTAGTGATTTAAATATACTATGCTTGAAGTAGAAACCCTTACTTTAACAGCTTGGTTATAGTATATTACACATGCTAAAATAATTGCTCAGTTTTCTACTTCATTTCCCCATGCAGACTCTTTAAACATAGCTAATCTTTTAAAGAAAGAGAATGACTTAGATATAACTATGTAGCCACAATCTACAAAGTTATCTAACTCCCAAACTGGTCCCATGAGAGCAACTTAAGGTTGAAAGGATTATAACTAACTCTAGGAGACCACATTCACAACCTGTGTGGTCACACACAGTGGTCCTTGAATGACATGTACTAGGGCCAATCAGGGCTTCATCTCAGTAGAACATTTTTGTATATCTTGCACTTCTCTATCAAACTCACAGAATTAGTTACTGTATTTTACTATGCTATTAGTATTTTGTGCATATTTTATTAAGACTGGAATTCACCTTCAAAGGAAATATGGGAATGTGAAGAAAAGGTTATGGGAATTCCACAAAGCCATAATGAGTTCCTAGGAAATAGTATACCCAGAATTTTCAAAACATATCCATATTTGAGTTAGTTGAATTCTTCCAGTAATGTTGGGAGATAGCTGTTATTTTGAAAACATGATGTAACTGAGGCACAGGCAGGTGACTTTTCTAAGATCTCAGTGACAGAAAGTCTAAGGCAGTGCTCACTATTAACATGAGTGCTTGGAACCATCAACCAGGAGAATGAATGTGAGAAGAAATCACAGGAAAAATAAAGTGAATTGGCAAGAAAGTCAAAAGGAATCCAAGTAGTTGTTGATAGAAGTTACATTTCCTTTTTCTGTCTTTTTGTAACTTCCATTGATTAACTCTTCCGTTCCAGAGACCTTCTCAGGCTCTTTCCATAAGAACTGATTTAACTTCTCCAATATACACACACAGGGCTGGATTAGCAACTTGGTTTTGGAGCATAACTGATAATGCAGAATGTATAACTTATGTGCTTTCAGTTTTCATATATGTACACACATGCATGCACACATGAATATACTTTGTGGAAAATTTTTAAAAATGCTCATGAATCTTTATTCTCCTCTAGTGGGATTTTATTTATTTGCTCCTTCATACTTCTCTATATTTTCCATAGATTATCTGGTTACTACATAAAATGGACCAGTTGTTGGAATTTTTCTCAAGTCCTCAAACAACATGCCTTAAAGCATGCCTGTAATAATGAAAGCTTTCTTTGTAAAATTACAAGAACTAGGTAAAAATCCTCTCCCCAGAAAAGCCTAAGTCCCTGGGGCTTCATGAAGAAATAATTGCTCTTACAGCACAAATGCACAGACAGGCTCATAAAAATGTCATAAGTATTTAATTTTCTACATGTCTGTTTGTTCACGTGTACTTTCATGTCTCATGGGTTTTTAACTACAAACATATAATACAGTGGGAAATGGTGGTAGGCTTATTCCCAGCAGACTTAAGGTCTTACTCAAATTAACATGTGTAGAAGTATAATGAATGACTGCATTAAATATTGATATAAAGCTAAATCTTTCTCATATGAACCATGAACTTACTACTCATTCTAGAGGCAGTGATCCTACTTGGTAAGTGAAGAGGACTAGGAAGTGAGAACCATCTTTAGATGCAGTTTCACTGCATTAAAGTTGGAACCTCTCACCCGGTGGCATCACCTGCTATCTGTTCTCAGTGGTGAACAACTTACTTCATAAGGAGCAGAGATGATGGTTCACCTTAGCTACACTTGTAGGCTAATAGTGGCCCAGTGCTAAGCTTAAACCTGACATGAGCTTCTACAGTCATATCTGATTGCATCAGTTACAAGAGAACCAGTGAGTCTCTATGCCAACCCCTGGAAGCTCTGCCTTGCACTTTCTTCCTTCAGGAATTCCTCAGGCTTCTTGGATAACAATAGTAAAATCTGGAGGAAAATTACAGATTCAGCATAATGTCATTCACAGCTAGATTTGTGTGTGTGTGTGTGTGTGTGTGTGTGTGTGTGTGTGTGAACAAAAAGTAACAAGCAGATTCAAGAATTATGTATAAATGCAAATGACCTAATATGCTCAATGCAATCTGGGAAAAGAAAAAGAATGTAGTTGAAGGACACAGAATTTGGAGGAAATAAAGTGGGAAGGAAAAATACTTAGTTGACAATAAGCTAATATGACAATTTATTATCTCTGATGGGACATTTTCAACAGGGAGATGCAATGGACATAAGGAATCACTACATGAACCCCTCCTGCCTAAAAGGGATTTGCGATTTTCAATTATTAAATGTGTTTAAATTACCTGAAGTGATGATGTAAAATTTTTCTCAACAAAAACAAGGTAACTCAAAGCAAAATAGACTAGTAATTTTAGTAGGTTTTGTGTATCACCAAGAAGAAAGACCAAGTAAATAATGAAACCATATAAACTAATTCAAGGCATAGTCTCAGGTTAGGAAAATGACTGGTAAAACTGCACAGTGTAAATGAAAGGCCATGTGCTCTGATTCTGAAAGCCTAGGTGTTCTGTAACTTTTGCAGACATAAACTATAAAAGACTCTATATAAATGTTAGCTAATATTTTTATTTTTATAACCCCCAACAAAGGCAGGAGGTCACCTTGACTGGGGCACAAAATTAGATTGAAGGAATCAACTGTGCTATAAAGACATACAGCTATGTGAGACACAGTGAGAGAATGCAGCTTCCTAGGTTTCTTTGGGTTTCATCAGAAACAGATGAAGTAATGGTAAAAAGGAGTATCAGCCGGAAGCTTTCCACTGCCGATTCCAGCTGTTGCATGGGTAGTGCAGATCTTGCCTATGTCATCCATGTTAATCGATGGGGATAAAGCTACAGCCTATAACATCCATTATTAACAAGCTAGTAATATCCATATGTCTGACTGTCTCATGTTAACTGATTGAATTTATTTATACAAATCCATGCTACAGAGAAGTGTATAGGGTTCCTGTGGGGGCCAAAGAGGAAGGCAACAGGGATTTTGTGTATCACAGGTATTGAAAGTGGTCATAAAACGTAAGCCTCGCCTAGAAAGCACTACAGCAGTAACCCCTTCCTCCACAGGTTCATTGCCTGTGGCCTTCCTGTTCTCTATTATCTAACATGTATTTCTGTGGTCCATTTAATCTCCAGCTATATAATAAAAGTGGGAATGATTGCAGATTTTAAGGTATAATTAAAAGCTTTGACTGTAAGGGTTTGCAACTTTTACACTTCCTTTTAACTTCAGAGAAATACATTGAGGAAAGGGAGAAAAACTTAACTAAAGGCTATATAGTGCCCAAAGAAGGAAAAACAAAATGAAAACTCATCAGGGAATCTGCTGCTCACAAAGAATGGGGTTTTGCATTTCCTGTCTCTTCCCCAAGCAAAGCTTCTGAGTGCCAGGTCAATAGCAAAAGATAAGAGGAAAGTTAATATGATCTTTTATTGGAAAATGCTAGAAATAACCGCATGTTATGTGTTTCCTTAGATATGGTCCTATAATTTCACTGAGAAAGACAGGAGAGGGTGTAAAACAAGCCAACTTCAGATAAGAAACTGCCCCACCTGCCTGGGAAGGAATGTTATACTGATGCATGTGTGAGAAAGGTGTTAGAGCCCAAATTGTTACCAATATTCCAAGGAAGGACAGGGCAAAAGAGTTGGGGCATCCCCAGGTTGCTCTGGCTTCCTGCCAAGAGGTTGCACTAGGACATTCAAATCAATCCAGATTCTGCACATTACATTTGTTGAAAGTGGGCATAAAACGTAGACCTAGACAGTAGACTTAGAACTGCTGGAAGTTTAGTCGCCCTTTTTATTGCTAGCCATTAATACTCTTTAAAATTATACTTTCATTACATTCTGTCAATATCTGTGGATTCCACTATGACTATGGCATCTAATTACTGTTTTCTACATGAAGGAATTGAAAACCCTGCCTCTTAATCTGTTTAAGATGTGGGAATGTCAAATGTCCTTCGCTGTTGTGTGTCTGCTCACACATTCCATTTTTCTACTAGATCCATGGTGCTTGACTACAATTCCAAAGTTAAAATATGGGATTACTTAATTTTCTTAACAAGTTATCATATGATACTTCACACCTTAATCATTTTTTAAAGAGCATAAATTACTGGGAAGTTTAAAACTTTTTGAAACTGAGAAATACTAATTCTGTGAAAAACTGAGTATGTGTTTTACATGAAAACACACCTTGCCTATGCTAAAAAACGTAAGCAGACAAATGGTCCTTGGAGTAGAAGACTTGATTTTCCTCCGTAAGAAGGTGGTCTTTGAAGGTGGTAAGAATCAAGTGTCCCATGTCCACATTTCCTAATGTAGTGGGCCCTCGCAGTGAAATCCTGTCTCCTGACTGGTTCTTTGATACCATGGCACTTTGAGTTGAAAATGGCAGAGTCAGATGACAGAAAAACAACATGGACAAGTTTCTCCTGGGGATTCTTATGAGTACGAGTTTGTGATAAAAACTAAATAGCCACAATAAGATGCAGATCTTTTTTCTTCAATTTTTTTAAAAGTCCTGAATAAAAACATTAGGCTAATGTTTTTCTCATGAAGCCACATGATTTCACATAGAACAAAATCCTACTATGAAAGAGACAAAAACCTTTAACTCTTATAAAAGTTCTATTTTGTTAACAATAGCAATCAAGATAGCAGCTGTTAATTTTTTCTGAAATATCAAAATACCACTATTTAATAAGCTTTTATTCTAGCATATGAGTATGACTGAAAAATACTGATATATTACTGTGATCACTTTATGATCAAACACAGAATAAATTCCTTTTATTCTGATTAATTTTTAAAACTTTATCAATTTTTATTAATTTCTCATGCACCCTCACACATTTCAGAGAAGATAAAAGTTCTTGAGCTTTTTGTCTGGTATTTCCAGAAATAAAACAAAACAGTACAGCTCTACAAAGATTTCCCAAGTTGTTCCCCTAATGGACAATGTTTAGTACCATGAACCAAGTCATAAATTTTTCTTTTCAGGAAACTGAATTTAAGAAAATTAGGGCAGCAGCTTCTTTTCTCTAAAGATTTTTCATTTTGAATAATATGAAATTGATCATATTCATTCCATTTAACCTAAAAACCCAGCAATTTCATAAATTCACCCTAGTATATATATAGTCTGAACTCATATTAGTATGTATCAAGGTTTTAAGATTTAAATGACTATATCAGTAAGACCTTAGCATTGAGGCTGAGCAGGAATCAATACAGGACTACCTGATGCCAAGACTATTTTGACTATATACCACACACTAAAAATGCTATCAAATACCACAACACCTTTCCAAGACAATGACACTTCATGTATCCAGAATTATCAGAGAAGTTATGGCCCTCTGAAGTTACACTTTTGAGATTTATCAACACAGTAACTCATTAAATGCTTTAAGAAATTGGTTATTTTTTCATTAGAATAAATGGTCCAGAGTTCAATCATTCTATAGTAATCTTTCCAAACTTACTGTAAGAGGGTTTTTTTTTTTTTTTGGCCTTCCTTATTAGAGTATGCTGTGGCACTTGTGAGCCTCTCAGTTCACCCCTTAAGACTGGAAGACTAATTTTCCCAAGCTCTGAGTGCTCCTTAGTGACATCTCTCAGCATCATCCCCCACTTAGGAAATTGCCCGTGGTTGAAGAAGGCTGACTCACAGAGATTTCCAAGAGCAGACTGCATCCAATGATGGCTTGATGAGTCAGTATAAACTCCAGTCTCCAAGGGCCATCTCAGCTCTACTCCTACCTATGTGCCATCTGAGGCCTTTGCTGAAATCTCACTGTACCTCAGATTCTCCCTTTACCTAATCCCATTTCCTTCCTTTCCTTCCTTCCACAGGTGATGATCTCAAGATCACTTTCTACCACTGATGTGGCTTCCCAGGAAATCTGCTACCCTATGACCACAAATAGGACTTGCTAGTCAGGACCATGACAGTGCATGATGTGGGTCTTTCAAGTGATTCCAAAGGGGCTCTTTCGCTTCTCATCAAGCTGTTTATTTCCTTTTTCTCATTCTACCTTGCTTACAAGCTTTTCCTTCACTTCTCAGGCCATTTTGCAGCAAGCAGTGTCTATTTTCAAAACAAGTAATATGTCTCTCACAACATTTTCCAAGTGCATTTGGATATTTCTGAGAAATACACTTGAAATAATGCTCTTTTACCCAAAAAGATTAAAGGATAAGAAATCAGAGCCCAGAGAAAGGTTGTACTCTGAAGGCAGAGAGATACTGCCACTTCTGACCTGGACACTAACCTTACTTTCTTGCTGCTTCTGAATCTGCCTTAAGGCAAGATTACTTACAAAATTTTCCTTAAATGGAAAGGCCCAGATTGTTAATGGAGACATAAACTCCATACAAAGATTAACCTTAGGACTAGGGATGAAATTCAGCAGTAAAGTTCCTGCCTGGCATGTATGAGGCCCTGGGTTTGATCCCCAGCACAGGAAAAAAAAAAAAGTAACTATATGGTAGCAAAATAGCTGGTACTCTGATCCAGCATCAGCCAAACAAGTGTAGACTATGGTCTCGATAGCTCTGCAAGGAAAAGGTGGGCAGGAGAAATGCTACACCATGGCACTGAGCCTCTTCCCTATCCTGCAGAGCCTCTCCATTCTGATTACATTCTGTATCCTTCGTGGATTAAAATTGAAACCTCCAATGGAAACATCTGATGTCTCTTCCCACAAATTCAAAAACCCCTTTGAATACTTAATGTAACATCAGAAGTGGGACTGGATGTACTCCAGCTGGTGCCAGATAGGGATTGGCACAAAGATCCTCATCAAGTGGCCAGATTTTGAAAGAGATCTGGAAAAGGGGAAGCATAGAGGGCAAGCTGAGGGTGGCTCAACAGAGACATAAGGACCTCTAGTTTAGGGCTGTGAGGTTGCTGTAGGGAATTAATTTATGTCAGTGGCATTTCCTTCTACACCCAACAGCCAGGTCTGACGACTAATTGGCAGGCTCAGCAAAAGGCAGGAGAGCAAAAGGCTCTTCATAACTACACTACTTAAGAAGCTAAGAAAGAATGGAATTCCCAAAGGGAGGTAAGCCAAGAGTATCGGATTTGTTGTAGGCTTCTTGAAGCCCCACTGTACTGACAGAGGATGGAGGAGAAACATTTTATGCTCACTGACCAGCCCTTTCCAAGGAAATGGCTGAAGAAATGGCAGGAGGAAAGCAAATTGAGGAGGTACTGAAAAGAATTTTTAAAAGTTGAAGTAGGATATGTTTAATTGCCTCAACAACATTAAAAAAAAGCTCTATCCTCTAATAGGTAATTAAGTTTTACCTATTACAGAGAACAAGGGAAAGATTGCTTCCAAATGTAAATAAAAAGTCTACGCTAAATATTTTTCCTCCTAGGCAAATTTGATCTTCCTATAATGTGGGATAAAAGGACTAAGATCTCAAAAAAACACTTCTATTGACAGAAAGGTAGGAGTTCTCTTTTTAAAAGTGTATATTAGAGCCAGGCACCAGTAGCTCACACCAATAATCCTAGCTAGTCAGGAGGCAGAGATCAGGAGGATCAAAGTTGGAGGCCAGCCCAGGCAAATAATTTGAAAGACCCTATCTTGGAAATACCCCACTCAAATAAGGGCTGGCAGATTGGCTCAAGTGGTAGAATGCCTGCCTAGCAAGCATGAGGTCCTAAGATCAAAACCCAGCACTGGAAAAAAAAAAAAAAAACAGCATATGCTAGGTTTAGGATTATTGATCAGATTCAGGTCTGAATCACTGCAATTTTATTTTTAAATTCCTGCCAAGAATTCTTTATCTTTGTTTTGGACAGAACTCTCTCCTTGTTTTTCAATAACATCACTACAAATTCAGCAGACCATTTGAAAATAAACTTTACGTAAAAGACATAAACTATATACAAATACCAAATAATTATGCACAAATTTGAAAACAGTAGAGTTAGTCATAAAAAATTTCATTGGATAGAATATCAAAATTCTTAAAGGAAAAACAATAACCAAAATAATTCTGTTACTAGCAACATACAATGATGCCCAAGATCTGAAAGACATACACAAGAAGTTTTGGAAATGACTCTATATTGGTCACTTCTGAGGAGTGTGTTAGCTAAAGTCTGGTTCCCTTCAAGAAAAAAAAAAAAGAGTAAGAGAAATTAAAGGGAGCAGAGTTGAACCATGAATTAAGTTCTAGACTGTGAGGGAAAATAAAAAAGGAAACAGGAAGATGATTCAACTCAACTGTGTTTGGAACCCAGTTCACTCGTATTAGAAGGAGGCCTAACCGAAAGCAGGCAAAACTCTCACTTGTAATTAACTCTCAATTAACTGAATGTCTTAAAATTTTCTCTCTTTCTTCCCCACTATATCTGACTTACCAAGGTCTGTAACCTCTCCAAGGTGTCTATAAATCCAAGACATGACCACTACAGAAATCCAGTTCCTCACTCCACTCACCTGCACTGGTACATCAGCTTCCTGTATTTCCTAAGTCACAAATGAGACCTTACGTTTGAAAAACAGATTCCATTCAAAAACTGTGTTTTACAAAAACATACTAAAATTGGGTGAAATAGTAGGGATTAGCTGTGCACTTTTTGTTATTTACTCATTTCTATCTTTAAGAATTTTTTTTTGCATGGTACTGGGGCTTGAACTCAGGGCCTACACCTTAAGACACTTCACCAACCCTTTTTTTTTGTGAAGGGTTTTTTTCAAGATAGGGTCTTGCAGAACTATTTGCCCAAGCTGGCTTTGAACCGTGATCCTCCTGATCTCTGTCTCCTATATAGGTAAGATTATAGGCATAAGTCACTAGCGCCTGGCAAGAATTTTAAAGCTACATATTTTTTCAAGTATTAGCCTTTCTAATTACAAAGTCTGATTACTGCCTGATGAAACAGTGCAGCACAGTTAATCAGATATTTTATACCATTATCCAGAGTGATTTTATTTCATGAATGCAACAATGTTAAATAAACCAGTATATTTAAAATAACCTATGACACCAAAGGAATTTGTCTTAAGATGGTCCTGTTGGATGTAGACAATAATATTGAGAAGAACAGAAAAACAAAAGAGTTATAACCATTATGTAAGTAAAAATGGAGATACTACTAAAGCAGTAAAGTTATACTTTATTTCCTCTAAGTTACACAAGCATCATCCTCTACTCTGTAAACAATTGGATCAAACTGGCAAGCTAGCCTAACCTTTATTTTTATAGTTTTCACTGCTATGATTCAGTAATTGCTCATTACTCTCAAATAATTGAGGCATGGTTCAGCACATAGACATACTATAGCTCCTACTTTGGGGAGCATATCCCCTAGCATTCATTGTTTAGAAAAAAAGTGAAATATAGGGGTTAATGTGAACTTTTCATGTTTGAAAAGAAAGAATGTTTCATGCAAGAGGATAATCATAATGCTTTTAACCAAAGTTGCCAGATTCTAAAAATCCTCCTGGTTAGTTTAAAATATTGTTGGAGAGGAATCCACACTTAGAATCTAATTAAAGAAGAATGGACAGTTATAGCTACCAAGAGTCTATGTCAGAAGTCCAGTGTCCATAGTGTTTTCACAGAAAGCTCAAAGGCAATTTTTTTTCCTCACAAGGAAAAGCTATCACAAGTAATGCTTTAAATTTTGTTTTCCCACCTTTCACAAAAAATACCAAGTTTAAATTGTATCTCTAGGGGAAAGTAGTTTCTCAAAATCAAGTATTTTCTTTTCATTATCATTTATGAAACTGGATCTCTTAAAAGCAACTTCAATATACTCAGCCATAACCACAGAGTATTAGGATATTAAAATGAGAGCATATGATTCCACACAAAGCTATATAGATGGACACCTCTAAGCAACATTTGAGTCTGTAGTTAGGATTCCAACAAGTATTAGAGTATGGACTGAATGACTACACATTTACATTTCAGCACCTGAAATGCTCATAACTGCATCTATTTGGGCATGGAATTGAACCTTTCTTATCCTTTAAACAGGAAAACTACTACTCATGTGACCTAGATCATATAAGATTGTAACACCAGCAGTAGTAGAAGAAATGGTAATAATCCAAGTTTTATCTTTTGACTGCTGTAAACTGAAAACAACACAGTAAGGTTTGATCCCACATTCTATAAATGAGGAAGCTGATGCTCACAGATACAAAAGTGTATGCAAGTTGGCAGAGCTTTTACTGGTAGGATCTAAATATGAACACCAACCACTTTGGCTCTAGAGGTCATGACCTTACTCATATCGCAAATGCATTCACACGAATCATCTAATAAGGTATTGATGGTATACTACAAGTGGCAAAGTGTTACAGTAATGTAATATGTTGTTAGTATAATTTTTAAAAAGCTGTTAAAATGTATTTTCTGCAGAATATACAATATTATTCTTAGCAATAACTAAAGTAGATATGACAGTTGGTGACATCATTTTGTACATTTGGACATTC
The DNA here is from genome assembly GCF_047511655.1 of Castor canadensis. NCBI lineage: Eukaryota > Metazoa > Chordata > Mammalia > Rodentia > Castoridae > Castor > Castor canadensis. The sequence goes on from NC_133398.1 coordinate 64,315,002, forward strand.
ACACACATCTGCACAGAGTCACAACCCACAATGTCAAGTATCTCTTAAGATGCCAATGGAAATTGCTGGAATCATTACAAAGAGCTGGGAGATTTGTTGTGTATGGGTCATGGCTCCACAAGCTACTACGGACAACTTGGCAGGCTGCTCATAAAAGGTTATTAGGGTTAGGATGAGCATATTAGGTTGCAAATAGCCTGTGGCCAAGTCTCCCTGGGATAACAAGAGCAGCAAGTTTACAAAGCAGAGCATCTATACAATTAGGCTTCTTTTTAGTAGCCAAAAATGATTACAGTGAATTGGAAAACTAACAAAGACATATTCACTAGCTCTAAACTGTTATAAGTTTTCTAGGCTTTTTAAACAGACCATAATTTTACTCAACAAGGATAGCTAAATTGAATTACAGTTAAATTCACATTATTTGTTTGCAAATGCTATTTTCCTAGAGAAAGTTAAGTCCTGAGTGAAATGAAAAAGACCAAAATAAAAAAATGTTCACTCTACTTCTATTTTTCTATGAGACTTGTACTTATTCCTTCCAGAGCTGCCATGCTTCCCCTCATCCTGTCTTAGGCAGCAAGGACCCAAAAGTACCTAACCATTCTCCTACTCCTTTCACAATATTGCTGCTTGATGTTTCTTCTCAAACAGATGAAATAAAATCTGAAGGCCTGGTGTAAAGTTGCATATTATTCACTGCATAATCTCAAATTGTGCCTTTCACATCACCTCCTTCCAAGAAATGATCTCCCCACACCCTGGATCTGATAATCTGCAAAGCCATATTCAGAGGCCCCTGTACACAGATCCAAGACCAAAATGGGTCCAGTTTTATTCATTCATCTGTTCATTCACTCACACAACTCAGTAAATATTCTTTGTGCCTAGTATGCACTAGATGATGACCGGGCCTGGGCAAATGAGTAATAGTGTGCAATTCCTGCCCTCAAGGAACTCAAAGTTTGGACATTCAGTAATGAGTGACACAGGAGAGGAAACCCAGAGTCTCTGCATCAAGGAAGGGACAGCAGGCCTTACCAAGTTTGGGAGGACCTTATGTCGGAAGCATGTGATGTTCACCACATAAGGCCAATCATCAGGCTCCATCAGTACCCCGGCAGCATGGGCACATGTGACATGAAAGGAAGCTGGGCAGCGGCCATAGGAACATTGGATGCAGGCTCCAGAGACCTTCTTAACCCGGTGTCGGCAGAAGATACATTTCTGGAGGGTTAAAACAGAGAAGAACATCAAATCATACTTTGTAACTCAGCCAATTTCCACACTTCAGGGAATAATGGTTATTAGAGAAGGAAAAAATCTGATTACATCAACAAGTCCTGAACCTCCAGGGACCCTAGTGGTAAGAGCATCTGTGGAATATAGTCTTCTCACTGGAAAGGAAACACACTTATATAGTCACATGTCACCAGACAAATGCTATAGTACTTCGTGTGGTTCAGAAGTCAGAATTCTTTTGCCAATGCTCCTCCCAGCACAGAGCTCAGAAAAAGGCCCAAGAGTGCTTCTGTAAATCACCAATGAATGCTGAAACTACTTCTGTTTTGCCTCCACATGGCAGGCCTTTCCAGTACACCAAGAGATAGAATACAGGTTTTGAGGACAGACACAGATGCTACTAAATTAAGATGGGGTCTTTGAAAACACCCGAATAGCATACAAATGGGTCAAATTTTCCATTTTCAAGTGTATAGAAAGTGTTAAATGGTCCACTGTGGAAACTAGGGACTCAAGTGTTTAATAATCCAAATCTGAAGCCTTCATGACTGACACAAAAAAAGTGAGAAAATTGAAAATCACCCCAAAGGGCATAATTTTCTTCAACATTTATAGCTGACAATGCCTCAGGAAGAAAAAATAAAATAAAAACAGCAGTAATGATTACCACAATTGAAAATTAAATTGCATACAATTAGCCATAAACATTATCAGTACATTTGTTATGAAGATAGGGAAAATCAAACAGCTTCAATAAATGTAAAATGTGTGTCTAATATGTGAGAGTTAAGAAAATGGGTTATAGTATAGCATAGGTTCAGGTTTGTAAAGCAGAAGAGTCAATGACCAAAAAGCTCAACTTTTAAGTCCTACAGATTAAAAAAGGTCTACAATTTGATCAAATGTTGATGCAACTGCTCTTCTTTCATAGGTACATTTGCCTTCTTATGACAAAAAAGGTACTTAAAGTCAATGCCTTTTGATGATTATAGTATTTTATCACAGACCTGCAAGAATCAAGGTGTAGCACTTAACTTCTAACTCCTCTCTGCCCTCACATCTGATCAGCAACTCAAGTTTACAGATTCTGTTCCTGCATCTTGCTCTGATCTCTCCCTACTCATTCTTAGAAACTGCTGATGCCTCTATCATGGTTCTTGCTCAGCATAGAAATGGCCTTCTAACTGGTCTATCTATTTCATTTTATTTCAATTCATCTTAAAGGCCTTCAGGGTGATCTCTTCACAACAGAAATCCTATGTCAACCCCTGATTAATATCCTTTAATGGCTTCCCCCTATTGTTAAGTCATTCTAAGGAGAAAAACAAAAAAGAGTGGACAGCACAAGACATAAGAGCAAAGCTTATAAAAGGCCCTCATGATCCACAGAGCAGTCTTACTTTTCACTAGTGTCTGCAATGTCCCTATACTCTATGTACTTATTCTGATTTCCCTATAGCTTCAGATTCAATGTATAATTAAGCATTTTAAGTTGGGGTTAAGGATATGGCATAGTGATTTGAAAATTACATACGTGTGGGGGGGTGGGATGGAGAGGATGGGAGAAGGATGGGAGAAGAGGGGAGGGGAAAAGAACCACAGAACTAAAATAAGATCCATATAATCTCCATAAAAGCACTACTCAATGTCTTATTTTGGTATCTTTAGAAATCCTTGGTATGTGTTACAATACATTCTCAATAATTCTTGGTATTTCAGTATCTTTTTGTCAATTCCAATCATTTGAAATGTGATATCAGATATAATATCAAACAAAAACTCCTATCAGGAACCCAAGACATAACTAGACAATTTATTATACAACACAGAAGTGAGCTGTATAAGTTCAGATATTGATAAATGTTGGGTTAAATTGTTTTGTATTTTCCCAATTGAACAGGATCTTTTAAAAGTACAAGAGTGCTGTGACTTAGCTAAGCAAAGAACTGGAATCTCCCAACCTCTGCCACTATTAATTTCCTCACTAAACTGGGGCCCTTCAAAAAAGGGGAAGGAGACAAAAACCCTATGAGGATTCAATTCTCAGCCTCTGTTACCACCTATCCAATCACATACCCTAAATAAAAACATAGGAAAAAGAATGGGACCATAATAAGAGCACTGACAAATAAGAATAAGGATAGGAGGAATAACTCTTTTTAATGTTCTATAGCACAGAAGGGTAACTATAGTTGACAATAACTGAAGACATAACTAGTGGAGAGGATTTCAAACATTCCCAACAAAAAGAAGTAGGTCTGAGGTAATATGTCGGTTACACTGACTTAACTATGACACTATTTGACCGATTCGTTATGTATTGAAATGTCACACTGCACCCCCAAAATATGTATAATTAGTATGTTAAATTAAAAATAAGAAAGTATTACAAATAAATTAAAAGAAGAAAGAGAGTCACCAGAGGACCAGAAAATGTGTGGAAGTCCTAGACCACGGCAAACAGAATAAACAAAGAATAAGAATATAAGAATAAACAAAGGCTACTGAAGGGGAAAAATAGTTCTCACCACAAAGCCTCAATGCTACTCCAAAACACAAATCCACAATTAAAAAAAAAGAGGAACCCTGAGTCAACATGAGCTGATTACTGTAGTGCAAAATGGTGCTGCTAAGAATGCTTTTAACATAGTGTTTCTGAAGATTCCTGCACATTCTAAGAATTGATAAGCACAGCAGTTGGACAGCTGAGTTAGTTAACATTTTCTCTGCCCCTGGACTGCTGAGGCACTGATGATTCTGCCTTCAGAACAAATCTCTGAGTATTACTAGGAAACAAGTGAAGAATGTACAAGGACAGAGCTCCTATCCTGCATAAGAGTTGAGGCTGGAGAAAGAAGTAGAAAAATCCCTGAATTAATCCCTATACTCCTCAAGATAAGTGGAGTTCTGGTTTAAAACTGTATAATAAAAAATAAAATGAAAAAGGTGAATGAGGTAGAGGGTCAGAGGGCACTACACTCCAGCAGGCTAATGGCCCAATAAACAGCTATTAGTAGGTGCCTCTTATGGGTCAGTTCTGTCAAAGTCAATGCCAAGAATGGAAGCAAATGCCTAAAAGACAAGCTACCTACTGCTGGAGCAGTCCCACAACGCATCCTGTCCTCAAGCATCATAAGTAAGTAGTGTTATCTGATCCTATCCGAATCCAAGTCCTGCATTCACCAACAAGATAAGGAGATTTATGTTTGGGCCAAGGGGAAAAAAGTATATACAAGACATGCAACTAAACTATAAACAGACACTAAAAATTAAAAACATTTGAGGTAAGTAAATGTTATGGAACAGAAGTGCTATAATTAATAAAAACAAGAATAACACTAAGAGTCAGGTAAGCACAAACAAAATGAGTTTAAAGTAGGTACAGTATATAACAGGATATATATGGATAGACAGATAGATTCCATCAGTTACAGAAAAATAATAATAACTACATAGTTCGTGCTAAAAATTTGTAAACATTGTTCAAAAAGTGAAGATGTGTTGAATATTGGAACAGATACCACTTAAAATCAATTTTTAAACTGTAAATTGAAGTTGAGGATTTTATAGCACATAGAAAAAAAAAGTTAAAACACAAATGCTAAAAAGCATAGAGAAAAGATCCAGATGTGCTATTACCTTACAAAATGGAATCCCAAAGGAACAAAGGAAGAGAAAATAGAAAATTTTCAGATGTGAAAAAAGGCCCAACAAGCAAGATCAATATAAAATTACTTAGCCACATCCTAGACACCTGGTAGGACTCAAAATTAAGAAAAGTCCTAAAACCTTCTACGAGTATAAAATTGAAACATCACATTACTATCAGACGTTTAATATGCAACTGTGCATTCTGAAAGACAATAAAATGATGTCTCCTTACTTTTGAAGGAAAATGAAATTTGGTAGGGTCAGATTAATTAACATTCAAGAATTAGGGTAACCTAAAGACTTTCTCTTTTCTGTTTCAAACTGACGGATCAGAAATGTGCATGAAGGAAGACCAGTGGAACGAATAGAGGACCCAGATATGAAGCCACACAACTATAACCAACTTGTCTTTGACAAAGGCTCTAAAAATACATGATGGAGAAAAAGCAGTCTCTTCAACAAAAACTGCTGGGAAAACTGGTTAGCAGTCTGCAAAAAACTGAAACTAGATCCATGCATATCACCCTATATCAATATTAACTCAAAATGGATCAAGGGTTTTAATATCAGACCCCAAACTCTAAAGTTGATACAGGAAAGAGAAGGAAATACTCTGGAGTTAGTAGGTATAGGTAAGAACTTTCTCAATGGAACCCCAGCAGCACAGCAACTAAGAGATAGCATAGATAAATGGGACCTCATAAAACTAAAAAGCTTCTGTTCATGAAAAGAAATGGTCTCTAAACTGAAAAGAACACCAACAGAGTGGGAGAAAATATTTGCCAGCTGCACATCAGACAAAGGACTGATAACTAGAATATATAGGGAACTAAAAAACTAAATTCTCCCAAAACTAATGAACCAATAAAGAAATGGGCAAGTAAACTAAACAGAACTTTCTCAAATGAAGAAATTCAAATGGCCAAAAAACACATGAAAAAATGTTCACCATCTCTAGCAATAAAGGAAATGCAAATTAAAACCACATTAAGATTCCACCTCACCCCCGTTAGAATAGCCATCATTAGCAACACCACCAACAACAGGTGTTGGCGAGGATGGGGGTGGGGAAGGAACCCTCTTACACTGTTGGTGGGAATGTAGACTAGTACAACCACTCTGGAAAAAAATTTGGAGGCTACTTAAAAAGCTAAACATTGATCTACCATTTGATCCAGCAATACCACTCTTGGGGATATACCCAAAAGACTGTGACACAGGTTACTCCAGAGGCACCTGCACACCCATGTTTATTGCAGCACTATTCACAATAGCCAAGTTATGGAAACAGCCAAGATGCTCCACTACTGACAAATGGATCAAGAAAATGTGGTATCTATACACAATGGAATTTTATGCAGCCATGAAGAAAAACAAAATGTTACCATTCACTCGTAAATGGATGGAATTGGAGAATATCATTCTGAGTGAGGTTAGCCTGGCCCAAAAGACCAAAAATCGTATGTTCTTCCTCATACGTGGACATTAGATCAAGGGCAAACACAACAAGAGTATTGGACTTTGAGCACATGATAAAAGCGAGAGCACACAAGGGAGGTGTGAGGATAGGTAAGACACCTAAAAAATTAGCTAGCATTTGTTGCCCTCAACGCAGAGAAACTAAAGCAGATACCTTAAAAGCAACTGAGGCCAATAGGAAAAGGGGACCAGGAACTAGAGAAAAGGTTAGATCAAAAAGAATTAACCTAGAAGGTAACACACATGCACAGGAAATTAATGTGAGTCAACTCCCTGTACAGCTATCCTTATCTCAACTATCAAAAACCCTTGTTCCTTCCTATTATTGCTTATACTCTCTCTTCAACAAAATTAGAGATAAGGGCAAAATAGTTTCTGCTGGGTATTGAGGGGGTAGGGGGGAGAGGGAGAGGGCAGAGTGGGTGGTAAGGGAGGGGGTGGGGGCAGGGGGGAGAAATGACCCAAGCATTGTATGCACATATGAGTAATAAAACAATAAAAATAAAAAAAGAGAGAAATGTGCATGAAGAAATGAAGAGTAACTAAAATGCTAACCATGTAATAAATCTAAATGAAAATACTCTGGATTTTAAATAATATTTAAATAGAAAGCAATTGTAGCATACAAGGAGGAAGTGAAAAGCAATGTTTAAAATGTTCTAATGTTCCTAAATTATCTGGGAAAATGGGGAAAGTATTAATTAAATAGTGTAAAAAGCCAAAATAAAAACAAGAAACCAAAAAAAAAAAACACACAAGAAAGGAATGAAATAGAAACAGACAAGAGAGCAAAAGGAATGCACGGTGTAAACTGGCTGAACAAAATCCCAATAGATAAACTTCATGCTTCAGGTCACAGGCTTTTTATTAATGTGTCAGATGATCAGTTTTATATTTGTGGGCCATACAGTCCCATGTACAATTAACTCAACTGTGCCACAGTAATATAAAAGCAGCCACAGGTAGTACATGGGTATGACTATATTCCAATAAACAACAATGAATACATGCCTTACTTTGCTCACCTCTGCTATAAGCCACAAGGACCCATCTGTTGTTAATAAGTTATGAAATGACTGAATCAGAATTTAAGAAAGATCACTATAGCAACAAGGAAGAGAAACGATAACTTGATGAGGAAAGACCATTATTAGGAAATCATGTTTCTTTTCCTAAAGAAACTGTTAGGAAGCTAACTACTTTTCCTAAGAGTTCACTTTTAGGAAGAAAAGAATGAGGAGGACTTGGATATAGGCAACTGGCTAATAGGAAGAAAATAAAGTTTGAGTGTTTTTTACTCATTGCCTCTGTTGACAGAGATTCTACATCTTCTTCTAAATATAGGTACTCACTCAAGGTTAGGGCTGAACAGCTGGTGTTCCATGGGAAAAAATGCCTCCTGAAATTTTAAAATGGATGGGGGTAGAGGGTAAGAAGGGAATTATAAGTTACAGGGCATATAAATGCAGGTAAAGATCAGAAAGGCAGGACCATTCTTCCTGTGGCTCATTGTTTGAGGTTCCTGTGAACCCTGGAAAAGAGGCAAGGAGCCAGAAGGATAAAAAACTTTGTGAGATTCCACAAGCCAGATGAGGCAGCCTAGAGCATCATCACTTTGGATGCTTTAGAGTAAGTCAAGGAGAGACCAACACAGCAGAGTAAGGAAATGACACAAAAAATTCATGAGATTTTGACCTTAAGGTGTCACTTACTTTTATATCTTCCCAGTAAACACACATGGAACTGCTCAGTTAATGTTTGTTGAATTAAGCTGAATCCTTCAAATAAGTAGATTTTCCTCCAAGTTTCATGACCTGCTTCTCTGTTTCTTCAATAGTGAAAAAGATGCCTAAATATATCCCTAGCCACAGGGCTGGCTGTTAGAGCATGCATCAGGCCTGGTTAAAACAGACTGCTGATCCACCCTCAGAGCTTTGGTACATCTGAGGTGGGACACTGAATTTGTATTTCTTTTAAGTTCTCAATGATTCAGATGCTGTTGCTCTTTATATCACACTGTGAGAGACACAGGGTTAGAGGGTTCAAAAGTTAAAAGGTGTCAATTTTTCTGACACTTTAGTACAAGGGAATTCAGGAACTGTACAATTCTTTTTCACCTATTCTTTAGTGCCAAGAGCTAAGAGAATCCTCAGGCAAATATGATTTATAGAGCGCGGCACTTTCTTGGAGGACTGGATTTTCACACTTATTCCAGTGGCATAGGCCATTAAGACTACTAATAGATTGGGGAAGTAATGAAGTATCTGGCAATGAGACTTTGTATATCATTAGATTTCACTGAGCATACAAACTCACAAAGGGCATTAAGAAATGATGAGCTGTGAAGAAGTTGAACTTCAAATCATATCTCCTTCCCCTTTTTTCTGTTAATATGATTTATAACATGGTTTTGTTATTGTTTTGCCAGTTTTATGAATATTTTTCCTTCCATAAATAATAGGCAATTTTAAAATAGGCACAGGTATTTTTAATTTTAATGACTATTTCTCTATCAAACACATAACAAGCTAATGGTAATAATACATTAGCTAACTCCTTTTTTCCGTTTGCTCTCCTAAGACCTTCTTCCAAGCACTACACAGCAAGCTAACATTCCCAACACCGTGAATTATATTGGGCTCAGTGTATATCACTTATTGTTACAAGTCAGAGGACTGATGATGAAACTTTCATTTGGTTCCAAGTCCTTAAATACAGATTTTTTTAAAGCAAAATTCCTTTTGTTCCCAACACTATCTGTAAGATTTATGTTCTATTCACCAGCAGTCATTAAGTTGACCACTTGTGTACACTGCAACACTGGTCAGTGCTGGAGAAACACTGATATGATAAACTTTGAATTCTACCAAAAGAGTACAGTCAAGAATGGGGAGAGATGCTTACAATTTCACCAGAAGGAAAAGCAGAATGCAATCACTGCCACAAATAAGAAGGATTCATTAGGAGGCAAGAGTAGAGAAGACCAATACAAAGAGTAATCAGTTTACCCAGAGATAAAAAGCAGTGGAGGTGGGCAGGAAATGAGGAGGCATTGAAATCTGAGGTCCCCAGTAAACAGACTGCAGGATTTGACTGTTTCTGTAACAGGCAGCAATTTGTATGCAGTTTCACCCCACACAGAACTATTCTGGTCACAGCAGGCTAAAGACGAGATCATGTAGGCACCATGAAATGACGGTGAAATGTAATTTTGTACACTTGTATATCAGTTCCTACCATGGAAGTCCTCTGTTCCTCCCTAAAAGTTATTTCTGCACTTCAAGTTCACAGCATTATCACAAAGGACTCATGATGTGGTGTGTGTTAAATTAAATCCTTATTTATGATAGGTATCAGAAGCCATCTATCTCATCATTTTTTGTTTAGTGAGAGTCACTCTGCAAAAGGTGAAAAAGCTAAGAAAAAGTCAAGTAGCAGGCTAAAAGGGAAAGGGCAGAAAGATGAGCTCAGCCAGGCCAAAAGACAGGGCTAGAAAAATGGACAGGGGTGGCAGGGCATCAGATATGAGACCACATTTATTCAAAACAAGGCTAAAAAGTCATTGTTGGTGCTGAGAAAATGTTAAATAAGAATCACAAAAGAATTTCAAAACTAGAAAGGCCATAGTAATTCAGACTTAAACTGACAAGTTTTGAAAACTACTATGTCAACAGAATACTCAAACTTTGGTTTTATTTACAAGGAAGATTATCATATATGAATCTGTTAGGAAGGACCATATAATCCAGTGTTTTGGAAGCACCAGAACAATGACCGCACATACTAGCTACTCAATAAATACACATTAACTAAATGATTGGTTCCTTATATATAATATATTGATTCATTATTCTAGCCACTTTAATCCCTATTAAATATATGCTATGCAAAAGGAGATAAAAAATAAAAGAGATAAAACCCTTGTATGTAAGGAACTTCCTGTATTTTTCAAGAACAGCTGCAATCACAGTAGGAATGATAAAGCCCTCCTAGGTCTTGAAGGAGAGAGGGTGAGACTTCCAGAGTACAGGTGATTGCCATTAGCCTCTGCTGCTTCCCAACCTCCACAGGTACTTGCACTGTTCTACTGAGCAGATCTACAAGAAGGGCAACAGAGGCTGAGCTTCATGACAACCATCAAGGGACACCAAATACAGAACAAGGAAACAGGCATGAACAACTCAGGTCACAGGGGAGCCTGACACGTGGCAGAAGATGGCAAGCAGGTCCACTATGCACCAATCTGAACTTACAGTCAGGAGTCACTGAGCCCAAACAGTGTGAATTGAGAACCAGGGATCACTGAGTCCAGACACAAGTGAGTAAGTTCCATCACGATGACTCATGAAGACTCATAAAGAAGGAAAAGTGAGTGTCTCTAAAGCTTCCTGTGGTGCATTGTGCACCACAGCAGGCACTACACTGGAAATTTATTGGAAGACACACTGAACACTTTTGGAAATACAGCAAGGGACACTGGGCCTGCCACCTGGCTCAGAGAAGCTGCCCAGCAGGGTTTGAGAGCACAGGAAAGCAAGCAAGAGGAGGTAGACTTTGAGCTCATCCTGAAAGATTATCAGGCTTCACCCACTGTACATTGAGTAGGATGAGGAAAGAAGGTCATTCTAGGCAGATGTAATAAAACTCAGAGGTGAAAAAAAACATGTGGAAAGAACTGAGTGAAGTAGTGTGAGCACAGCCAGCAGATAAGCACAGCCAGAAAGTTGAAATCTAAAAATCGTGGGCTGTACTCTGTCATGAACTTCACTTGCCAGGGTGGGGCACTGATGGCTTACACTGTGGTATAGATGTGGTTTATCTCCCAAAGATTTGTGTGCTAGAAGTTTGTCACCAATATGAGAATGCAGAGGTGTAGATCTTTAGCAGGTGAAGCCCATCTTCATGAATGGATTGATGCTCTCTCTAGAGATCAGGTGACATGTAGTGGAACTAGATTAATTTTCACATGAGAGCAGACAGTTATAAAGTACTGGGACCCTCTGCACGTGGCTATTTCCATTTCCACTTCTCCATCATGTTGCAGCATAGCTTGGGCCCTCACCAGGATGCCAGCACCATACTGCCTGAACCTTCCAGCCACCGGAATTATGAACCCAATAAAACTTGCATTACCCAGCATCAGGTATTCTGTTACAGCAATATAAAATGAACTAAGACAGTTTAGCAGAGGCTTATAATTTTCAGATGGAAATAACTACTATTGGTTTTCTCTTTTCCAATTTTCTGTGTGATTCTGCACTAAGCTTCAGGCAACCAAATAATTTAACAGACCACCTTTCCCCCAGCCCCACAGAGAATGACCATAACTAGGAATGCCTGTTGGTTAGATATATCTGTCCATCTTTTGCTCCTTTGGAGTTGGACAAATCCTTCTTGTCTTTTTATCAAAGGCCATGGCACAGTGTAAATATCTGGGGAGAACCCTAACCAAATACCAGAGTCTTCCAAATCTTCCCTGTATATGTAGTATTTCATAGTAGTCAGACTATGAAGCCAGACAGACCTTGTTTTGACTTCTAGCCTGACAGTGACACAAAGGCAAGTCACAGGAGCAGCAAAACTAACGGATCTGAATGAAGTAAGTGAAGGAGAACACTTTGGGTAAAACTAGTCAGCCTCTGAACACCTGCCTTTCCTAGGCCCTCTCTCTGCAGAAAGTAGAGTCGCTCCTCTGGGCTTACTGCCTATGCTGTGCAGAAAACCTAAATATAAATGCACTTGCAACTAAATATTAAAGGCAACATTACAATCTCATGTTCAAAGAAGCGATTTCACTGATAATATAGAGCAGTATTTCCTGAATCACAAAATAGGCCATGTTATCTATGTTGAGAAAAATCAATCACTTATCATTTTTACTTCTCTCACAGCCTGTTTGGCTTCCGTTCTTCATTTCAAGTCCCCCCACCCCGCCAAAAAAAAATTTAGAGGGCAAAGGGATGTACGATTACAGAATATAGACAGCTTTAGAACAAATCTTATTTTGAGTATTTATTAAGTGTCAATAAACATCTGTCAGGGGATGGGTGAGGAAAGAAAGCCTCCTAAACCACAAAGTGTTCATTAAATATGTTTGTATTTCCATTTTTATTTCTTTTTATGTTAATATTAGAGAACACTTGGTTCCCAAAAGAAATTTCATTACTTCATTGTTTCCCAGCAATCAAACAGAAAGGCACTCTTTCTAATATAACTTAGGAGAATTTCTAAACTTTATTGGACTTACTAAGCTTTACATCTCTGAATTAATGATAGGAACCATAATATTTTAATCATTTGGTTCACAATAGTTAATGGTAAAACTTAGGAACACTGATTTAACAAGCGTTTTACTGCTCCAAGGACAAGCAAACAAAATATTTATTTTAAATATCAGATATGATTTGCTATTGGTATTACTGAAGCAAGGGCTAGGACACATTTTGTATTTGTTTCTGGCCTCAAACCTGAAGGCCTAAAGACACTTGACAAAAACAATAAATCAAAGATAAGGACTAATTATCCTTAGTAATATTTGTTCTCAGACAATGCAAATGTCCAACATCTTGAAAGGTTACATGCTCTTTTTGATTTTTTTTAAAGAGGTATGATTTTTCAAATTTTCATTTTCTGTTAATTTACTGAAACTGCTTTCACTTGTAAGTCTGAGATAAAGTAGTCTAGGCATCAACCTTCACAGATCTGCAATGAAGAAACTGTGCCCCACAAGTAAGTTTCAAGTGCCTCTTTCTTGTCTGACATTCCCCAGGCATTTTTTAACATTTCATCAAACCTTTATAGACACTCTTGCTGCATATACTCATCTAGATAAGTGATACTTGTGATTGGTTGAGAGAAGGAACAATAGGACTCATCATTTTCCTTGGATAACATAAGGTGCCATGGTGCAGTGTTCTTGTCCTGAATACCAGAAGCGTTCCCAGGGCCCCTGAGTGCATCTGACTCTTACTAGAAACTGCCACCCATGAATTGTTCTGTCTTTGGCCTGGCCCAACCTCTTTGACTCTTGTCTTATTGTTGTGCTAGCTGTAGACCACACTGAAGAAATTTATGGTCAAGTTGAAACACCCCAGCAGCAAGTCTCCAAATAAAAGCAAGGAAGCAGTGATGAAAAGCTAGAAAGTTGATGCAATACAGATATATCTTGGGTGACTTTTAAGAAGCAGCACCTTCCCAGGAGACACCTGCAGCCCTGATATCAGACAGTTTGGGGCATGCCCCTCTACTCCCTCCACCTGGCTGTGCACCCAGGCTGCCCAAGCCAAAGCCAGTCCCTTGTTGTATAGCCATGTCTGCCACCTTTCTCAACTCAGGTTTCTGGAATGTTTGCTACAGGAGAAAAGTCACCTAACAATGAGTTTGGAGATTTGTCGTCTAGAAAAGATAAATTGAGAGCTTTTTAATCTCAAGTGTTCCTTAAAGCTACTTAGAAATTCTTTTTACCTTTTCCAGAGAATGGACAAAAGGCAATAAACAGGGCTCTGGCCAAATGTTTGAGCTGAATACTAATTCTGCCACCATGTGGCCTTACACTGTATTACCAATCAAGAAACTGCTTCTGGAGTATTTAGGTGGACTTCTTTGAGGGCTGCTAGTGGCCAAGATTTTTCCAATAATCAATTTGTGATGAGAGTCATGGGTAACTACTCTTAAGTTTAGTTGCTTCTTGGTCAAGTAAAGATGATAAGAAGTGCTTCTCATGAAGCTTCCCTTAGGATTAAAAGAAACAGTAAGATTGGAAGTTTAACCCAATACCTAAGGGAGCGAGCTGAGAAGCACACGGTACAGACAGCTGGTCAACCCCGTGATGGAGCGGGTAACTGGTCGGCCCGTCGCGGCGAGAGACGGACAGACAACTGGTCGACCTTCGCCACCGGTGGATGTGGAGCTGCACACGGCGGCGGGCGGCGGGCGGTGTCTGTCCTCTCCGGCGGGGAGGCCGAGTGCCGAGAGGCAACTTATAGTAAAAGGTAAGGAATATTGTCTTTGTTCTCCAAAACCTTATGTTCTTTAATCACAGTACAACTCCTAATATCATAAAGGAAGCTGAGTCACTTTCTTCACCTAGATAATAGGGGCTACCAGGAACGGACATCCTCATTTCTCACCCCCCAGCCTTCACCTCCAGATTACTGGCAGTTTCAAAATATTTATACTTATAATTACTTAGAAATTTCATAATAACTATAGATCTGCCAAATCATGTTATTTAATCTTGTTATTTAATGTATTGATAAAAACACGTTACTAAATCATAAATTTTAAAATATTTTAATAGGTATACTTCAATTATGGTGGTCTCTATAACCCTGAATACTTCATTTTAAATATGTAAAAAAATTTTCCTAAGAAGTCCATAGGCTTTACAACTACCAAAGGAGCCCATTATATATAAAAAAAGTTAATCACCCTTAATGCAGACAGTTAAAAATGTCCATGATAAAATGCAAAGTAAGAAATTTGGGATATAAATTACATAAATGCAGTGACTACAACCATGTACGCATCTGGACATTCATTGACGTCTCTACGTCAATGAATAAGCAAAAATGGAGAGCATTATGTTAAGATTAGTGAGATCCTGGGTTTTTCTTTTTCTATGTTTTCTCATTTAATAATAATAACTTTAAGAGATGGGGAATAAACCATGATACCTTTAGAGCTCCCCCCGCTCCCCGTATTATTTCAGAATCAGAACTGACAGTGTCACAAACACAATAAGCCAAAGACATCTTGTGCTATGCTGTTTTCTCACCCTTTGAGCTGGCCATGAATAGTTCTAAAAGAAAGGCATGGCCACAGCAGAAGAGTGAGTCACTCTAAGTACACAGATTTCCTTCTTGAAAAAAGTATCACCTCATCTACATTATCTGCAGTGTATTTCTGTCATGAAAAATTGGTTGACTGACTAAGTTGATACTGGCCTCAGCCAACCAGATTTAACTCATCAGCCACAAGGTGAGAACATTAATTCCTGTGAAAAGCACATTTCAATTAAAAATAAACATTTTTCAGATGCTAGGCCACAAAGTTACTTATTCTTGGCATGGCCTTTTCATTCTCCCTCTACTTCTTAATGGAATTTTTTTCAATATTTAAAAATTCCATTGCTGTGAGATCTTCTCAAACAGAGCAGTGAGAAAGCAGATGTGTGAAAGGAAATGTTCATGCTCCGAGAGACAGTCACTACTTATACTATGGCCCACTGGAAATCATTAAACTAGGGTCTTTTATCACTCATCTGGTTGGAATAAAAGATGCAGACAATCCAGTTCATCTTTAAATCTGTGTGCCTCTATTTATCTGTATGCATGCTCATGTATAAATAGCCCATGCAAAACGGTAGGAAGATATAAACTGCTTTGTGTACAGATATGTACATATAAATTTTAGTTTACATTTGAAGGCTAAAGTGGTGGTTTTCAATGGTATATTATAAAAACTTATTCTTCAGAATCCTATTCAAATGGCTAGATTAATGAAAAAATGAGAACACAGAAAGAAGAGTCCATAGCCTCTAGGTTTTTAGACTAAAGGTTAACATGTGGGGCTCATCATGGTCCCTAGTATCTAAGCAGGTTTTCAGGTTAATTCAAACACCCTTCCCCTACCTTCTGGAGTGTAAGAGACTGACTGCCCTGGGAGTGCCAGTCTCCCACAAAGGAGGCAGATGCTGTATCCCTCTGAGTCTTGGTTTGTGTAAATACACTTCACAGGATTACTGTGGGGATTAATGGGATAATGGATACAGAAGTGCTCTCTAAATATTAAAGCCATTACAAATATGGCCATTGTTACTATTTTCTTTAATCCATGAGAAAAAAAGAAATATCAGAATGTGACAATATACCATTTCTTTCAGGTTGCCAAAGCAAAGAGCTTGTACATAAGATCCAAGCAGGGCAGAAATCAGAGCACTCCAGTTATCAGGCAAATGTTCCATGATGGGACAAAAAGAATGTGATGTTGAAGAAAAAATGCTTCACAGAACACTGTAGCAGCATTTGCTATCCACAACTCTTCTCAGCCCAATCTGCACACACAATGCTCCCTTGCCAGGCCTCACTCAGCACCTCATGCTTTACCTACTTGTGTTTTCCCAGCCCCACTCATACCTATACTTCAACCTTCACCTCCTACTTTAATGGGAGGCATGATCACCACAGCTTTGTTTAAGAAAAAAACAACAACAACAAAGAAAAAACTATATGAGTAAGGTAGAAAATTATTGCGTCCTTCTACTAGATTTGTGTGAAATTTTCCAAAACCTTTCTTTTTTTTTTTTGAGAACAGGTCTCATTATGTAGCCCAGACTGGTCTCAAATTCAATCCTCCCACCTGAGTGTCACAAGTACTGGGATGATAAGCATGTGCCACCATGCACTTGCCTTACACAGGTTTTTCATCTCTCTCTCTCTTAAGTGAACTCAGACTTCCACTTTAAACTTGTATTGGGTTAAAGCCATTTCTATGAAAGTGACAAGCTGTAAGTTTCCATTGAAAACCACCTGAAAGCCCTCAGAAAGAAAGAGTCGCCTGCAAGGTTCATTTGAAATATTCATGAATCCAGCAGAGATCAGATTAAAAATAGAGCCCCCAAGCAGTGGAGGTTTTTTAGTTATTTTCCCTAAATTTTAAACTTTATGATGGTCTCTTCACAATTTGTCCCACCTGCTCACAGTGCTCATAAAAGGTTTCTATACCTTACTAAGGATTAAGACTTTTACCCACAAACTTACCTAAGAAAAAGAATAGAATGCTCAAGTAATTCTTCCCCTTGCAGAGCAAGTGAAGTTATCATCAGTAGCCATGTATCAGAAATCATGAAAGTGGATTGGTATTGGGGTGTTTGCCTGTTTTTGAAAGTGACAGTTGGGTGGGCTGGACAACTCACTGGAAACATGTATTCTTATAACATCAGCAAAAGAAAATCATGTTTAGGGATTTTGATCTGTAGGGAAGGCAGGGTACTCACATACCTAACAGTCATGAAGAAATGGTACTATTGTTTTTACTGTTCAACAATTCTGAACCTTCTGTGAGAAGGTCAACCACAGAAAATCTACCAATTTCAAAGCCATTCCTTCACTAGACCACACCAGGCACTACTGCAAAGAAATCTTAGCCCTTCTGAAAACATTTTAAACCTGATCAAATTAAAAGCAATGCCAGCAAGATTATTTTTCTTAGCAATAACCCACAAGCAATTTACTTCACTAGAGGAAAAAATGCAAGGAAATCCTTTATCACAAAATAGCTTCTTGAATCTTTCCACCAGTAAACCTTCCATCCATCCAAGAATTCCTATCCTGCCTACTAATAACAAGCTATGGAGATAAATACTGTACTTTTTTTTATAAAATCCCAAATGATGTTTTCAAACAAAATTAAACTACTGATTATCAGAGAATTCCAAGATGGCGGCTAGAGGTAGGAAGCAGAAAGCGAGCCTCCTATAGTGAAATCTTGGAGAGACGCTGGAGACACACTTTGCAGGCATAATCACCGAGAAAAGGCATAACTTTGACCCCTCCACACCTCCAGCCGGGGCAGAGAATCTCCACTTCACGTTAAACGGAGAACCGAGGAGGCCCCCGGGGCCGCCAGGGGCCGACGCCCATACGGCTTGGGAAGACGCAGACCAGGTGAGCTTCGCCGCGGTTCCCCCACAGACAAGCCTGGGCCAGAGCAGCATAGCCCCCTGGACAGACTGACCTCCACCCGGGAAAAAAAGAAACTGAGTACTAAGCAATAAGAACAGTTAAGACATGCTGGAAAGAGGGTGGGGCGCCCTGAGCACTGAAGATTGGGGGAAGGGAATCCTTCCCGGGACTGTAAATAAATGAGCCGGGCGCGCCGGAGAGGCTGTGGCGGGAGCGGGGCGCGTGCCCAGCAACCAGGAGCGGGGAAGCTTGTAAGAGGAGGGAAGACCCACTTCCCACGTGAACTGTAAATAAACACGCAGGCCTGACAACGCGGGGCAGTGGCACCTTTCCCAGTGCTTGCAAAGGGGAAAGCCTGTAGCAGAGGCCGCCGCACAGGAGAACTCTGAGCAAACAAAGCCTGTGGGACCAGGTGAGCGCTAGCTCACCCCAGAGATCTGCATAAATAACGCCGCCAGCTACAGGCGGAGAGCAGCAGGCAGGCAAGCCACAGTTGCAGATACCACCCTCAGAACTGCCTCCAGACGCTTTTTTTTCTTTTTCTCCCTACCTTTGATGAGAGAACAACCGAATTACACCTGCAAGCCGAAAAACTTACTGAAACTGTATTGCATTTGAACTGGGGACACTTGGTGGGACTTTTTTTTTTTTTTTATCTTCTGTGTGTGTGTGAGTGTAGTTTTGTTCTACTTTATGCATCCCCTTTGATGAGACAACTACAGAACAACATCTGAGGCACCAACTCCAGGACTGGAGATTGAGACGGACATCCAAATTATTAAGACTGAAATTGCATTGCATATAAACTTGGAAGTTTTTTGTTTTTTTTGTTTTTTTTTTTTTTAATTTTCTATTTTCCATTTTATTTTAATTCATTTTTATAAATAGATATTACTTTCATATACTTATTTTTAATTTTTTTTATCTTTGATTTTCAATCCTCTGTCACTCTATTGTCTGTTCAGTTTACTGTCGATTAGTACACTAACACTCCCTGTTTATACCTTTGAAACTCTCTTGTCTGATACCTTGTTCTGCTTTCTCCCTCTTGTCTGTATATTTGTTTTCCCCTTTTCTTTAACTTCTTGCTTTCCATCTCAGCTCACTCTTCCATTCTCAATATTACCATTGTTATTATTACAAGCTAGAAAATACTTAATTACACACAGTACAGGGACAGTAACAACACCAAGGACAATGACAGGAAGACAGAAAAAACAAGGAAACCAGTTTCCCCACAGCAAAAAATTAGTACAGGAACCAGAGGGGAATGAAGAGAACAGAAACTCAGAGCCAGACTCCAACAAAATGAAGATAAACTATGCCAAAGGACCCAATGAAGCCTACAAGAATAATTTAAAAGAAGACATACTACAAGTACTCAATGAGAATTTTATAGAGATGATACTGGATAGGGTCAACCAAAATGTACAGGAGACACTCAAGAAATTCCAAGACAATAAAAATAGAGAATTTGAAAAAGCAAAAGAAGAAATAAAGGAAACCATAGAAGCACTGTATAAACACCAAAGTGAAAGAGAGAACACAATGAATAAATGGATAAATGAACTCAGGACAAAAATAGACAACAATAAAGAAGAAAACAGCCAGGATATGGAAAACCTCAGAAAAAAGAACGAAACAGAACTGCAAAACAAAACGGAAGGCCAATCCAGCAGAATAGAACAAACAGAAGACAGAATCTCAGAACTTGAAGATGAAATCGTAATTAAAGGAAAAACCGAAGAACTATTAATTAAACAACTCAAGACCTGTGAAAAGAAAATGCAAGAACTCACCGACTCCATCAAAAGACCAAACTTGAGAATCATGGGCATCGAAGAAGGAGAAGAGGTGCAAGCAAAGGGAATGCGTAATATATTCAACAAAATAATAACGGAAAATTTCCCAAATCTAGAGAAAGATATTCCCATACAAATGCAAGAGGCCTCCAGGACACCAAACAGACCAGATCAAAATAGAACTACTCCACGACATATCATCATTAAAACAACAAGTTCAGAAACTAAGGAAAGAATATTGAAGGCTGCAAGAGAGAAAAAACAAGTAACATACAAAGGTAAACCCATCAAAATCACAGCAGACTTCTCAACAGAAACATTAAAAGCAAGAAGAGCGTGGGGTGAGATCTTCCGGGCACTGAATGAAAATAACTTCAACCCCAGGATACTCTACCCAGCAAAGCTATCATTCAAAATAGATGGAGCAATAAAAGTCTTCCATGATAAGCAGAAACTAAAACAATATGTGACCACAAAGCCACCATTACAAAAGATTCTGCAAGGGATCCTGCACACAGAAAGTGACACCCAACTTAACCATGAAAAGGCAGGCAGCACCAAACCACAGGATAAGAAAAAGCAAGACAGTAGAGAGTAAGATCAAGTTAGGTACACACAATCAAACCTTCAAACAACTAAGATAACTAAATGGCAGGAATCACCACATACCTATCAGTACTAACACTTAATGTTAATGGACTTAATTCACCCACCAAAAGACACCGTTTGACAAAATGGATTAAAAAAGAAGATCCAACAATTTGTTGCTTACAGGAGACTCATCTCACCGACAGAAATAAGCATATGCTTAGGATAAAAGGCTGGAAGAAGATTTACCAAGCCAATGGCCCCCGAAAACAAGCAGGAGTAGCAATACTTATCTCTGACAAAGTAGACTTCAAACCTACAGTGATCAAACGAGATAAAGAAGGACATTCCATACTAATAAAAGGGGAAATAGACCAAAAGGAAATAATAATCATCAATCTGTACGCACCCAATGTCAACGCACCCAATTTCATCAAACATACCCTGAAAGACCTAAAAGCATATATAAATGCCAACACAGTGGTTGTGGGAGACCTTAACACTCCATTATCATCAATAGATAGGTCATCCAAACAAAAACTCAATAAAGAAATCCAAGATCTAAAATATGCAATAGATCAAGTGGACCTAGTAGATGTCTACAGAACATTTCATCCAACCTCTACACAATATACATTCTTCTCAGCAGCCCATGGAACCTTCTCCAAAATAGATCATATCCTAGGGCACAAAGCAAGTCTCAGCAAATATAAGAAAATAGAAATAATACCGTGCATACTATCTGACCACAATGCAGTAAAAGTAGAACTCAACAACAAAAGTAAAGACAAAAAACATGCAAACAGCTGGAAACTAAATAACTCATTACTTAATGAAGAATGGATCATCGATGCAATAAAAGAGGAAATTAAAATGTTCCTGGAAGTCAATGAAAATGAAAACACAACCTACTGGAACCTATGGGACACAGCTAAGGCAGTCTTGAGAGGAAAGTTTATAGCCATGAGTGCATATATTAAAAAGATTGAAAGATCCCAAATCAATGACCTAATGATACATCTCAAACTCCTAGAAAAACAAGAACAAGCAAATCCCAAAACAAATAGAAGGAGAGAAATAATAAAAATAAGAGCTGAAATCAACGAAATAGAAACCAAAAAAACCATACAAAGAATTAATGAAACAAAAAGTTGGTTCTTTGAAAAAATAAACAAGATCGATAGACCCCTGGCAAACCTGACTAAAATGAGGAGAGAAAAAACCCAAATTAGTAGAATCAGGAATGCAAAAGGGGAGATAACAACAAACACCATGGAAGTCCAGGAAATCATCAGAGACTACTTTGAGAACCTATATTCAAATAAATTTGAAAATCTAAAAGAAATGGACAGATTTCTAGATACATATGATCATCCAAAACTGAACCAAGAGGAAATTAATCACCTGAATAGACCTATAACACAAAATGAAATTGAAGCAGCAATCAAGAGTCTCCCCAAAAAGAAAAGTCCAGGACCTGATGGATTCTCTGCTGAATTCTATCAGACCTTTAAAGAAGAACTGATACCAACCCTCCTTAAACTGTTCCATGAAATAGAAAGGGAAGGAAAACTGCCAAACACATTTTATGAAGCCACTATTACACTTATCCCAAAACCAGGCAAAGACACCTCCAAAAAGGAGAACTATAGGCCAATCTCCTTAATGAACATTGATGCAAAAATCCTCAACAAAATAATGGCAAATCGAATTCAGCAACACATCAAAAAGATTATTCACCACGACCAGGTAGGCTTCATCCCAGGGATGCAGGGGTGGTTCAACATACGAAAATCAATAAACGTAATAAACCACATTAACAGAAGCAAAGACAAAAACCACTTGATCATCTCAATAGATGCAGAAAAAGCATTTGATAAGATCCAACATCATTTCATGATAAAAGCTCTAAGAAAACTAGGAATAGAAGGAAAGTTCCTCAACATTATAAAAGCTATATATGACAAACCTACAGCCAGCATTATACTTAACGGAGAAAAATTAAAACCATTCCCTCTAAAATCAGGAACCAGACAAGGATGCCCACTATCTCCACTCCTATTCAACATAGTACTGGAATTCCTAGCCAGAGCAATTAGGCAAGAAGAAGGAATAAAAGGAATACAAATAGGTAAAGAAACTGTCAAAATATCCCTATTTGCAGACGACATGATCCTATACCTTAAAGACCCAAAAAACTCTACTCAGAAGCTTCTAGACATCATCAATAGCTATAGCAAAGTAGCAGGATATAAAATCAACATAGAAAAATCATTAGCATTTCTATACACTAACAATGAGCAAACGGAAAAAGAATGTATGAAAACAATTCCATTTACAATAGCCTCAAAAAAAATCAAATACCTAGGTGTAAACCTAACAAAAGATGTGAAAGACCTCTACAAGGAAAACTATACACTTCTGAAGAAAGAGATTGAGGAAGACTATAGAAAGTGGAGAGATCTCCCATGCTCATGGATTGGTAGAATCAACATAGTAAAAATGTCTATACTCCCAAAAGTAATCTACATGTTTAATGCAATTCCCATCAAAATTCCAATGACATTCATCAAAGAGATTGAAAAATCTACTGTGAAATTTATATGGAAAAACAAGAGGCCACGAATAGCCAAGGCAATACTCAGTCAAAAGAACAATGCAGGAGGTATTACAATACCTGACTTCAAACTATATTACAAAGCAATAACAATAAAAACAGCATGGTACTGGCACAAAAACAGACATGAAGACCAGTGGAACAGAATAGAGGATCCAGATATGAAGCCACACAACTATGAGCAACTTATCTTTGACAAAGGAGCTAAAAATATACGATGGAGAAATAGCAGCCTCTTCAACAAAAACTGCTGGGAAAACTGGTTAGCAGTCTGCAAAAAACTGAAACTAGATCCATGTATATCACCCTATACCAAGATTAACTCAAAATGGATCAAGGATCTTAATATCAGACCCCAAACTCTTAAGTTGATACAAGAAAGAGTAGGAAATACTCTGGAGTTAGTAGGTATAGGTAAGAACTTTCTCAATGAAACCCCAGCAGCACAGCAACTAAGAGATAGCATAGATAAATGGGACCTCATAAAACTAAAAAGCTTCTGTTCATCAAAAGAAATGGTCTCTAAACTGAAGAGAACACCCACAGAGTGGGAGAAAATATTTGCCAATTATACATCAGACAAAGGACTGATAACCAGAATATATAGGGAACTTAAAAAACTAAATTCTCCCAAAACTAATGAACCAATAAAGAAATGGGCATGTGAACTAAACAGAACTTTCTCAAAAGAAGAAATTCAAATGGCCAGAAAACACATGAAAAAATGCTCACCATCTCTAGCAATAAAGGAAATGCAAATTAAAACCACGCTAAGATTCCACCTCACCCCTGTTAGAATAGCCATCATCAGCAACACCACCAACAACAGGTGTTGGCGAGGATGCGGGGAAAAAGGAACCCTCTTACACTGTTGGTGGGAATGTAGACTAGTACAACCACTCTGGAAAAAAATTTGGAGGCTGCTTAAAAAGCTGGACATCGATCTACCATTTGATCCAGCAATACCACTCTTGGGGATATACCCAAAAGACTGTTACTCCAGAGGCACCTGCACATCCATGTTTATTGCGGCACTATTCACAATAGCCAAGTTATGGAAACAGCCAAGATGCCCCACCACTGACGAATGGATTAAGAAAATGTGGTATCTATACACAATGGAATTTTATGCAGCCATGAAGAAGAACGAAATGTTATCATTCGCTGGTAAATGGATGGAATTGGAGAACATCATTCTGAGTGAGGTTAGCCTGGCTCAAAAAACCAAAAATCGTATGTTCTCCCTCATATGTGGACATTAGATCAAGGGCAAACGCAACAAGGGGATTGGACTATGAGCACATGATAAAAGCTAGAGCACACGAGGGAGGGGTGAGGATAGGTAAGACACCTAAAAAACTAGCTAGCATTTGTTGCCCTTAATGCAGAGAAACTAAAGCAGATACCTTAAAGCAACTGAGGCCAATAGGAAAAGGGGACCAGGTACTAGAGAAAAGGTTAGATCAAAAAGAATTAACCTAGAAGGTAACACCCACGCACAGGAAATCAATGTGAGTCAATGCCCTGTATAGCTATCTTTATCTCAACCAGCAAAACCCCTTGTTCCTTCCTATTATTGCTTATACTCTCTCTACAACAAAATTAGAGATAAGGGCAAAATAGTTTCTGCTGGGTATTGAGGGGGTAGGGGGGAGAGGGAGAGGGCAGAGTGGGTGGTAAGGGAGGGGGTGGGGGCAGGGGGGAGAAATAAACCAAGCCTTGTATGCACATATGAATAATAAAAGAAAAATGAAAAAAAAAAAAGACAAAAAGATGAATTAAAAAAAAACAAAAAAAAAAAACAAAATTAAACTACTACATGCCAATATCAAAGTAGTCCAAGAAGAGGTAAATGTCACTTTAAAGCTGCATTTTAAAATATTTAGGAGAAAGAATCTACTCGTCAAGCTCCAACAGAAAGCTCCATAGAGGTTATAAGTACATCCATCAAATGTTCATCTACCTTGGGGCTGACCTACTGAAGAAACTGTAGAAAGCCTGGTCCTGTGCTACAAGGGGGCAGGAAGGGTAGATAGTGACACATTCACAATCAAGTACAAAGATGGGCTTTAGGGAAAATCCTATGAATCCCAGCCAAGGCACCTGACATGTGTGGGCAAGTAGCTACATCCTGCAGTAAGCCTCAGTTCAAGCTCAGGAATTGAATCCATCTGATGGAGCATCAAACTTCCTTAGGAGAACTTACCTGTAAACCTAGTAAAGAGGCGCCCATCAAATCTTACCAAGGAGAGGCTAAGCCAGCAAACATGTGGGGAAAAAAGTCTGATTTTTTTTAAAAGCTTCTATAACCCCACCCTTTGAGAATTATATTCAGTAACATTTTTAAAGAAGGAAAATCTAGTTTTAAGGAGCTTCTGGGAACATTTAACTTGAACTGTAAAGGTTATTTGCTCCATGGTAGGCTAAAAGCCAAAATCTACTTTTAGCCAGAGATGATTTTAATATTATGCCTCACAAGAGTATTGGGTCATGTGAGCAGGCAGCAGTGATAAGCAGGGTAGTAAAGTTATGACTTCCCCCAAAGAACCATTAAAATGTATTATTAAATAGAAAAAATTCAGAAAATTCAAAAGGAACTCAAATGTACTACCTCAGAAACAGTAAAAATGGTCTCCAACTTATTACTTCTGTTGCTCTGCCTCCTCCACAAATACCACTAAGTAAATACTGTGAAGAACTTGATCCTGCTGCCAAAGTAGATGGAAGCTACATGTGCAACTATGAGGACCTGCATACAGTGGTTCCTTTAAATGTGGCTTGGGTCAATCTATGATAAAATCAAGTAATTCTGAAAACAAACAAATGTGTGGGTTCCATGATGTTATTTTTTAAAACTAGTCAAGTCACCCAAAACATTTAAATAGGTAAAATTAGAAACTATTTACCTAGAGGAGAAATGGTTTTTCTACTTTTGTATTTCAAAATTTTAACAGCACTAATATTTTTCTTCCTTCTTCCTGTTTTGGTTTTTAACTCATGTCAAAAATTTTTCCTCTCATTAATTCTTAAAGTTCCCCCAATTCTTCAATTAAAAAAAATGTAATGACTTCATTTCAGTCAGGCAAATGTGCTTAGGAAAGCTGAATCAAATATCGACTTTCTTATCCAATCTTGCAAAAATGTGAAAGCACACTTGCAAAGAAGTTCCAAGCTGCTATGAGAACGACATTCTTTTTTTTTCAAAACAACAGTACTCCCAACTGAGGGCTGCTGGCATGCAAGCTCCCAATCCCAGCCCATTGACAGCTTGTGGAGTGGACAGATGAGGCGTGGAAAATATTGTAAATTAGTTCATTTATCTTGTTGAGACACAGGAAACAGCAACAAAATTGTCACATAAAAAAAGAATAGAAAAAGACAATGCATCCCCAGTAATGTGTAGCAAATTTAGTCCATTAAGTCAAGCCCTTCAGACTATTTCATACTGTCAAACAACAGCCACATCTCATATCCTGAGGGAATTTTTTATGATCAAAACATCCAGAAGTATGGCTAAAAATCACTGCTTCTGAATTTTTTGATTGTCTCAAATTCTGGAAATCAATGGTGGACTGGCTACTTGGCAAGCACAAGGCCCTGATGTTAACCCCCAGTACTGAAAAAAAATTAGAAATGTTTTTATTGTGTTGTTTGGCTTTTTAACTGTTCCTGGGCACCCTTGGGGCCAATTACTAGTTAGTAGTCTAGAAACTGTAATAAAGAACTGAAAAGAGAGCTCAACCATACCACATTTTAGGTTAGACAAGCAAAAGATAGATTAAGAAATAAGTGTGGTGGACTAGAAGCATGGTTTATGTGGTAGAGCACCTGCCAACAAAGCATAAGGCTCTAAGTTAAAATCCCAGTACCCTCCATACCAACAAAGATAAAGAGAGAATGTGAGCCTCCCCTAAACATTAATGGACAAAATGTCTTTTCTCCTAGGTCCCACTCCATGGGTCACACCAACATGTACTTCTATCTTCATGGCTCCATGGTGGTTTGTCATCTCTCACTTTGCTTCTTTCTAGGAGGACCCAGTAGGAACTTTTGGCCTGAAGTAGGAACTTACGACAGGAAAGCCAAACACTGATCCTATTGGGATCAGTGCAGGGATCAACTGTACCTGTACACTGGCCATCAGGGAATTGTGTTAAAAATACTGTCCTTTTTTGTCCCCAACTAGAAATTTTGATTCATAGGTCAGAATGGGAGCCCAGTTACCTCTATCTTTGATAAGTACCCCATCACTATCCATCAGAGGACATCCTTTGAGTACTCCTCCAATTCTAACAGCAGTAAGGAAAAACAGATGCTTGGATCAAAAAATATCTTGTTGCCCAGCCATTGTATTTTTTCCCTTTTCCAACTATACTAGGACCAGGATTTTGTACCACTCCTCTGTTTGGCATGCCAGAGAGTCTCCTATCAAAGACCCATGGTATTAGCAAGATCAGAGATGGGTAAATTAGAAGACAAACATGAAGATGGGAGGGCAGAAGACCCGGGAGAATGCAGGTCTGAGCTCAGGTAGATCAATATTAAGAAAAATTATAGAATTCAAACTCAAGTAGAAAAAAGATACAACTATTGAGCCAGGCATGGTGACTGTTGCCTGTAATCCTAACTACTTGGGAGGCAGAGGTTGGAGGATTGCAGTTTGAAGCCAGCCTGGATAGAAGCCCCTGAGACCCCATCTCAACCAATAAAAGACTCTGGTGGTATATTCCTGCAATCCCAGTTATGTGGGAAATATAAATAGGAGAGTAAAGGATTGTAGTCCAGGCCAGCGCAGGCATACAAGACTTTATTTGAAAAAGGTCTGGCTGTGGGTGAAGTTGAAGTGGTAGAGCATAAGATCTGGGTCCAAGCTTGGTACCACCACCTCTCTCCAAAAAAAGAAGAAAAAAATAAAAGAACACGCATGGAAGTTGAGGATCTCAAAATGAATTGTCCTTGGATCTTATCCTTAGGAAGAGAATGTTCTGTGTATTCATTGTGTGTGGCAGCTAGAAGACCTCTGCCACATGACCCTACATACACAAACACAATACATGCTTCCAGGGATCCTCTGGTAACCTCGACAAGCAGTTTATTGGAGCAGGAGATCAAAGAACAGGGAAAATGCTCACAGCAGAGAATGAAGGTAGGCATCTCTCCTGGAGAAAACTTATTCCAGCATGGACTCCCTTGTTTACCCAAACCACATTTTTCTATAAGGATTCCACAAAGAAACTCAGTATGAAGTTGCGATCATTATCCACCTCTGTGACAGATGGGATATTTACTCAACTGAGTAGTGACTACTAAGATGTGGGTGTTGTGGCAATTGATGTATGCAAGAGCACACAACAAAAGTACTATTATAGCCTAACTCATACATTCACAATTTGGGCCAGTGGAGTTTTAAAGTACAGAAACAGCCATTAATTTTTAGATCATTTAAAACTTTCCTTCTTGTTCTGAGATTCAAATGTATTAGAGAAGAATAACTTCTTTAAATGAAAAAAATAATAAAAGAAAGAAAACGGAAACAACTGAGCCCCTTCATGGTATGCTCCATTCATTTCAGGAGGGGTTAAGGCCCAGTGGGAAGTACCATTTTCTATAAATGCTAAAATTATCCCACCAGGCAGCCTGAGAAGAAAACACAACAGAAAAAAATGAAAGTAAAAAGCTCTACACTCTTATGAGCAGAGAAGAGTGGCAGGAACCAAAAGCCTAACTACCAGTCTTTTTCCAGCAGGAACTTTCTGTGTGAGGCCATCCACAAGCAAAATTAAATGTCATCCCAAGGACCCACAAATGCTCTGGGAACAGCCACCATGACCCCATATCTCGCGGTATAAAAGTCAGGTCAACCAACAGACCAGAAAGTACCTATATTTCTTCTCCTTTTTATTCTTATTTCTCTCTATTAAGTTAGAGTTATCAGAAACAACTTTCTACACAGTTTCATTGGGTCAAGAAAAATCAAGAACAGTCCTAGAATGGAAATTTTAGAAGTGAAAGGATTCTTTAAGAGATGAGGAAACTGAGGCCTGAATAAAATAAGCCTTTGCCTCTTGTCACAAATGGCCACCGTTTCCTCCCCGCCTCCCCTGCTCACATACACCAAGACAAGAACTTTTTCTCATTTATTGAACTGCTCCAAGGGTACCTTCTTCTATTCTGCCACGACACTTGGAGGTATCTTCCCCACTGGCTTCCTTTAAGTTCTTTAGCTCCTTCAGGCTTCAAAGTTCTTACCTTTTCCTGAATATTACTATCCTCACCCTCACTTGACTGCAGCTACTCATCTATTAGTTCTTAAATGTCATTTCCTCAGGTCATTCATTCCCAATGCTTCAAATCAGGGTAGATTCCCTGACAGTCTGGTGGTCCTCTACTCATAATTAATCATTGCTTAATATCTCTCTCTTCTTAGACATACGAGATGCCAAAACACTGGAACTCATTGTTCTTACTCATCATTATAAGACTTTTTATACAATCTGCTCAAGACCTGGAACATGGTATATACTCATTGAATAGTCGTGGGTAAAATTAATGAATATTCACTACATGTACTGCTTTGAGATTATTACATACACTACTCATTTCATTCGCCTAAATGGTATGAGATAAGCACTGGTGTTTCTTTCTACAAATGAAGAAACTGAGGCACAGAACAGATCAAAATTGTATAGTTTAAAATATACACAACGTAGCACTTGGTATCGTTTATAGCAGCTGCTTTATGACTAATCACACAATCCTACATATGACAGAACCAATGCTCTGAAGGGTAATAAAAGAGCAAGCCTATTAATGTAGTGACACATATTATAGAGCTCTATGAGGGCATTTTTAAAGGCACCTGATAGAAGATTTTATATTATCATTATGCTCCAACAATAATTTCCACAACATACACAAGCACAATGGCTAACAACAAACAATGTTTGTTACGCTCATGCTGAATGTGTGTGGTGATGATGCTCCAGGTCTTCCTTAAGCTGGGAGGCAGACTTGAGAAAACAACCCCTATCATGAACCTCGCCATTCTCAGAGATGGAAAAAAAAGAGAGGGAGAGAGAGAGAAATTGTGGCACATGGTGGCACCTAAAGCTTCAGCATGGCAGTGTCATATTAATACTCATATTAAGTTAAAAACCCTAAGCTCATGATCTTTTCCCCCCAAGTTTCCCAGCACAGTTAGAAGAAAGCAACTCACTCCATTAAACTGCTTATTTTCATAAGAATATAGTAACACATAGAATATAGTAAAATATTCTATGACAACAAACATTTGATCACCCAAAGTCTTGTTTTCTCTTCAGTATGTGACTACAGGGATCTAAAGGTGATAATATGAATTGATTCTTTATTAGTGCATACCATGGAATTTTTCCTGTAATTCTTGATTTTAATCTCTATAATAAAAATCTCTTAATTTAATATATAATCAAAAGCTGTTAATTTTGATCATATCTCTATATAGTACTTTTATTCATCCAATCTCCCAACCAAGAAAAAAACTCATTGAGGAATTAAACTCAAATTCTCAATGGCAGTGATTAGAACCTTTTTACCTTTGAGAGAAGAGATGATTTGAAAGGAAAATAATCTGCCCAAAGATTTTATGGTTAAATGATACTACCTTGTTTCATAAAGAACTCAACTTCTATTTTGCTTAAGGCACTTAACATGCAATAATTCATTGATTCCTTCCGGCCCTGGATATGATTACCTCATTTTACAAATAGGAAATACTATTACATACCTAAAAAGTAAATTCCTTGCCTAAAGTTCCAATTGCAGAACTGACTGAACAAGATTCCTCCTGGTGTACTATTTGCAATAGAAAGGCTAATCTAAACTTTACAATGATCCTCAGCAAAATACAAGCCACGATAAATATAACCAACGCATGCATAAGCCCACATACTAAATAAGTAAATAAGGACACACACACAAAATAAATACGTAAACCCAAAGCACTGATTCAGACTAGGGGAAATATTCTTGCACTGGTGAATAAACATGGGCTGATGAACAGACAGAACTCTACTTATGTGAGAAATGATTCAAATCTGTGGGTACTTCCTCATGAAAATAAGACAATAGGGAAAGAGTTGGTCTTTGTCCATGTTTGAGAGTAAACCATCAACAGTGGCTAGGAACATTAATATTAAATAAAAAGAAAGCTGTGAATGTGTGATGCTGTATTTTATTATCTCTCCAAAAACTGACAATTTCCTTTTATTGCATACAACTGTATTATTCATTCTATTGGAAAAAAAAGTTCCCTTTGTCTACCCTGTATTTTGCTCCTGCAAATGCCTGACAAAAACTGCCCATTTTGTTTTTTATTCCTTGTAGATCTCCTGCCCTCAAGGAAGCAGCTCTAAAGCAGTGTGAGATTCCAAGCCAAGCATGACAACCCAGTAGTATGAGATAAAGTGTCAAGTCAGCAGATAATAGCCAGCTGAGGGAGCAAAGCAGACCCTTGCAGGAGAAGGACTGCCTACAGCCCTCTGAGGGCATGTGGAGACTCACAGACAGGAAGCAACTGGAGCTCTGCATCTGCAAATGGCTATAAGAAAAGCCACACTCTTTCTACCATCATCCTTAAATGGACCCACACTGAAAGGCTCTGAAAGATCCAATGAGGGTTTATGGAGCCATTCTTAATGGGATGCCTTCACTTCTAGTGCCTTCTGCTAAGCATAGTAATAGAAACAATGCCAGATTGCACTTTATGCATAACTTCTCCCAAAACCACTTAAAGATTTTAACCTGAAACTCAGGTGTAAAACCCATTATTCCTAAGAGGACTTGTGTTCTGCCTTCTTTTGTACCATCATAAGCATTTGATGACTGTGTTCCCAGAACCACCACAACAGTTTTCACAGAGTAAAAGATCAGGTCAAGAGGGAGGCACCTGGCTATAAACATCATCCAAAGAAAAATCTTCCTAAAAGGTCCCTGTTGACCAATAATTAGCTATCATGTATCCCAGTCTCATGCAATTTCTAAAAGTGGAAGAGCACTGCTTGTGATATTTGGCCTATCCTTTGAGTTTCTCATGTAGTACATGTCTTTCCTTCCTAGCACCTAGTCTACCTTCTCATTTATCCCTCTGAACTTGTTCCCAAGGCAACAGACACATGTTTTACAGGTATTAGAAACCCCAAGGACTGCTTCCTTCAACATGAATCAGCCTGTCTCCATATTTCTTTATGCATCACAGCTACTCTACTTCCCAGATTTCCTCATTATCTCCACAGGCTCTGAGCCCATGGAGTATTTAGTGTTTTTCAACAGAAATGCCAGGTGTGATTCTGGCATTTAGGGTTGCCAACATCTTCAAGGTGGAGGAATGCCAGGACCACATTACTGGAGAAACTTTAGTCCATGAGGTAGTACCACCTGTGAGATTTGAGGACCTGTGACTTTTCACTCATTTACATGGAGGACAACAACACAGGCATCCCTCTGCTAGTCCTCATTTGGAGTAAGATTTGTATGTTGTACAAGGCACACATAGGAATGTTTCTCAGTTTATTTAAAGCCTTGTGTGCATCAGCCTTGTCAAATCATAAAATTACAAAATTACATTTGGTCAGCGTAAGCCCTTCCCTTAGAACTTTAGGCAACTAGTTTTTCTTCAATTTCCTTCCTACGAACACTTGGTCCAGTTCCCTAAGTCCATCCCACATCTATATGTCTCCTTGGTACATAAAAAAGATTCAGGAAAGGAGAAGGAACAATAAAATTTCAGGTTTACTGGCAGCACTAACTGAAGTAATCCCCCTACACATACACTTTTCTTACAGGAAGATCACTTACTCAACCTTTCCATTCACCTGCCTGATGAGAATCTGCAAACATGTGAAGAAGGTAATTTAGAAGACTTACAACAGCAGGAGTTGTCCAAGCTACAGCATTAGTCTCTGTCACACACCTTAAATTTCCCCAAACATTTAGCTTATTTATACAAGGGAATTAACTTCTTTATTATAGCTCATCTATACAAGTAAACAACCTCTTTATTAATCAGACAAGCCAAGATTCAAAGTCCTTGTTAATAGCTTTCTTTTATATACTAGGGGTGGGCTATTGTTTTTAGCTACAATTTCCCAAAAGAGTTTTAGAAAACTACATCTCTCCTTGCATGTTAAAATTGAAATCTATTTTGTTTCTTTTTAAATTTTAAGGTTAAATAGATGCAAATATTATTAATTTCATCAAAGAATTCCAAGATATAATTATATGTGGGCTTTAGATATGTTTTTCTTAAACTTTGGGGCTCCAGATTTATGAGAAACAAATTTCTCATAAATTTCTCCCAATATATGAGAAATGTCTGCCCTATATATAACACAACAAAAACAATCCTCATTATAAAACCATATGCAAAGCATGCATTTTCTATCAGAAAAAGTCTGAATTCATTTTTCAAATCAAGTAAATGTACTGATATGCATTCTTGTATTGAGATCTCACTTCTGAATTCTAAGAAAAATAATTAACAATGTATCTGAGTAAAAGCTAGTCCCAACTATACAATGGCTTAAACACAATAGAAATTCATTCCTTGCTCCCACAATAATGCTGAGCTGGCATTCAGGGACCTGAGCTAACAAAGTGCTACTACCTACATATGGGCTTGGACATCTCTCTGGGAGGAAACTCACAGAAAACAGATGGGGTGTTCTTTAGAAGCTAAACCTGAGAGTGATGACTCACTTTTATTCCTGTATCATTGATTGAGCTCCTACATACAAGGGAGTTGAGAAATGTGAACTATCTATGAACCAAGGAATGGACGACTATATATTTTTGTGGGTAGCTAGTAGGTATGTCACACAGATTTTGCAATAAATGTATGGCCAAGATGAAATAACATACTGTGATCATCAGTATTTATTAATTAACGTATCTTTATTTTGCTCTTGCAAGACTTGTCCGCAAGACCTGTCCTTTTATTTGTCTACCTACAAGTAATAAACTTGTAAATGAAAAGCAATATTCAACATAACAGTGTACAGTGTACAAATTGCTGAATAGTAAGCAGTCCTATTTCATATTTATTTATTTTAAGCAGGGGGTGTGGTAGGGAAGAGCAATGACAACTTTATATTCAAAGCTCGGAAAATCTACGAAGACTAATCCAAGAGCCATCCCATGGCATCTTTAATTCACCATATTGTAGGTATTCCATTCCAGGTGCTAATGACCTGTCTCCCACTGCATGTATGATAACATAGCTTGAACAGGTCCATTTTCAGTATCTGTCAGGCTGCCTTCCACATTTGTTTTCAAAAGCATGCATCACTCAGACAGAACTCTGATAAATGAGGAATAATGCACCTAAACCCAAATGTATTCAGTTGCTTTGATGTGCTGGAGGGAGGCAGAGTTCGGGCTGAAAGATTCAAAGTGGATTCCCCAGAACCAAGCCTCTGGGCCTGTGATATGCTGCAGAAATAACAGCTTTGCTTCTGAGACTCCTTCCAAAATGCCTCCTTGCTATAGGCAATGACCCTAGGATGTACCAAAAATGTTATCTTGATGTGTCTTAGGAGGATTTTGATTCTAAACACAATCTTTGAAGCTATAATAGAACATATTGGACTCAACTGCACAAAGAAAAAGAGCAAAGAGCAATGTCTTTTGACATTAGTCAAAAGAAGTAGCTTTACTCACACATCAAGTCAACCAACATACAAAATAACTGAACACAAGGCCCTAAGGGTCCAGGAGAAAGGACAGGTGACATAATGTCTTAGGAAAAGTCCCTGGTTTGCCTCAAGAAAGAGCTCAGGCTACTTTATCCCTATTCTAGAGATGATGGCAGCTGTTATCATTTAGGATAGAAAAAGAGCATCTTAAATAAGACAGTAGGGGAGTAGACATGACTCTCCAGTCTACCAAAGCCTATTGTTTTTGTTATTTTTGTCTTTGCCATGTCTAGATTCTCAGTCTTCCCTAAAAAATACAAGATACTGTAAGCTTCAGATGTCTAATAAACCAGATATTAAAATGACAAGGACTTCAACATGGAATGAACAGATTAAATCCTAGGGTAGTCACTTTTTATATTTCTACCTTGAACAAACTGTCATTAAGTTCAGTTTCCTGAAAAACACCCGTTTCCAGCAAAAAGTGGTTTCATCATGAGAACAAGAATTTGAGATTTGTTTGTTTATTTGTTGCTTTTACTGTTTTGTTTTTTGTTTTTTTTTTTACACTGAAAACCAGAACAGGGACCTAACAAAAGGGAATGGGGGACTGGAATCCTACAAGCTTACAAAAATGTTGAAGATGACACAGGCAGCACATTTGACTGCAGCAAGTTCAGTGCTCAGTGCTATGCTCATATGTGCTGAATGTCACCTTTGTCCCATAAGCTGTGTTGCTACTGACCCCATACATAAGCAAGGAGATGTGAGGCTTAATGTACTCCAAGAAGAATAAAAAAATTACTGTATCCAATATTTAAGTTTTTGTTCAAACAAACATCTTTCAAAGTGTCTAAAGAATACACCCAAGAGACTATTTTTTTCCACCAGCTTTTACTTTCCAATAAGTAAGAGGTTAAATAGACTAAATGGATCAGGTGAATTAAGAAAAATAAACACACACACACACACACACACACACACACACAAAACAAACTACTAACTAAGCAGAGAATGAACTGTAAGAAATTTCCTTCATGAAAAGAGGTATTAAGCTCAGCAATGGGTTGAGGGGGACACCAGTGAAACACATAATTGCCAAACTGATCAGCTGATTACTGTGCTTTCGATCACAGCTGGGATGCTTTCTTCCAAGATCCATTTGGAGAAAAAAAATGGTTTCATATCCCTACTTTCTGCTCAAGAAAGAGGGAATTCTGCTCACTGCCTCATGTGTTTAAAGTAAGAGCATCATACTCATGAACAGAAATCATCCATTCAATAAATTGGTAGATTATGTCAGACACCCTAAAGTCTTTTTAAATTCCCAAATTCACGATGACCAATACAGACATGCTTTCTCATGTAAACTGTGAATTCTGATACACAGAAACAACAAGATTGTATCAACCTGCCAATGGTGGTGGTCAGCTAGGTCATTCGTTTCCTCAGTGATATCCCACACAGCAGCCACAAAAAGGCTCAGTAAAACAAGTAGTCGTAGAAATCTGGTCTTTTAGGAAGACTCTCATGTAACTAACATTGTAAAGAGTAAATTGTTAACGTTAGTGGAGTGCCTAGAATGTTGAAAATTTATCTGCATCCCTCTTTAATATAAAGGCAGTAGTGTGGGCTTTATTAAAATTTGTTCATAAGCATAAAATAAATGTGGTCAAATATTAATTACACATAACTTTCTAAAACAGCTTATACAAATTTGCCCATGACTTCAAAGATTCAGAGGCTGTGAAATAAGGCTGTTAATGACATCTTTTCACTAAAGAAAGATGAACAACAATCTTTTTGTTCAAAGGCATGATTAATTTACAATTCTTCAGATAGCAAATTCTTGTCTTTGTAGAGCTGTCAATGTTAAAATGCTATTTCTGGTTAAGAAAACCCATGCTCCCACATCACCGTGAGTTAGGGTTCTGAGACATCTGCCACTAGTGAAGTTTATTAGATGATAGATTTATAGATCTCTACGCACCTTGCTGGGGCTTTTAGCTTTCTCTGACATATTGTTTGTCAAATCTTTCAAACAGATCTGATACAAGGCAAAAGTGAACTAGAGTTTGATGGGTCCTGCAAGGCTAATGATGACGTGTGAGAATATTTTCAAACTTAATTTAAAAATACTTCTCCCACTCTCTTGAAACCTGTATCTCCCAAGAACATAAAACAGACATCATTTATAGTACCACATACATCCAAAATCCTCTGAAACAGAAAACTAAACAAAACAAAACTCAGGTAATGTGTCTGAACTAAGATGATCATTTTCATAGAATACAGCTTACTGTGTTTCTTTCAGTCTTAGAAGACGAGGAAGCTACCTAACTTGAAGGCAAGTATTTCCTATTGGCAAAGAGCATCTGGGACTGATACAGTAATATAACATAACTGACTGAAAATTATAATTTCTCATGCAAAAGCTAAGACTTGTCTTCATCACTTCACGGTGGTTAGTTATTGAAATGTACTCAGTGCCAGCCACTGTGTTAATATCATATATAGCTCAGTGAGAAGATGATTATGAAGAAGCAGTAAAAACTGAAACTACTATCTAAGTCATGGTTTTGGCAGTAGGATTTTAGCTATGGAAATAGCTACCTGGGATCAAAATATCTTGAATGGAGGAAGACCTATGGCCAATAAGCCTTCTGAGAAGATTCTACCAACAACGTCCAATGTCGTCCACAGGATGAGTAAACACTGAGCATGGGGTGCAAGGTGTCTTTCATGGATTCTAGCTTGCCGTTTCCAAAACACTTGCTTCTCTTATTATCTGTATTCTTTCCTCTAATTTGTACTTCTTTCTGTTTTTCTCATTACTGTTTTTCTTGTCACTACACCACTGAGCTAACGCTAATATTGTTAGTCATATCCATAGTCATAAATAAGGTTTCAGGGCTAGGTCCATCTCAGGTAGTAGAGCACCCACTTAGCAAACACAAGGCTGAATTCAGTACACACACATATTTATGGTTTCACACGTTTTTAAAAATTACTATGCACTTAATACGTAGTGAAATTCACATTTTAATGTGTATACTTCTGTAAGCTTCAACAAAAGACCATAGTTGTGCTTATAGTCATGTCCCCTTTTTTTGTAACTGATTTTGATAGTTTGTGGCACCTTTTCTTCGTATTTAATCTGGCTAAAAATTAATTATCTTTAATGATTGGCTTTGGGTTTCACTGGCTCTCTTTTTTATTCTTTGAACTTCTTTGTCTTTGTCTTTACTATATTCTTTCCATCACTTGCTTCTGTGTAAATTTGTTCTTATTTTTGTAAGGCAGACAGCAGCTTAAATCATTAACTTGAGACCATTTTTCTTCTAAGAAGTAAATGCTATAAAAATTCTTCCAAATAGTTCATGTGTCTCCCACAAACTATAATACATTGCATTTTTGTTATTAATTTGAAACATTTTCCAATTTCCTATATGACTTTCTCAGCAATCATGGGCAATTCAGAAGTATGTTGTTTTTTTCAATTTTTAAGGATTTTGCAAATTTATATTATTGATTTCTAGTTTCATTCTGTGATCATGAAGAACATACTTTGTATGAATTCGATTCTCTTAAATTTTGTTAAGGGTTGTTTAATAAAACATGGGTTATCTTCACAAATATACAAAGACTATGTATTCTACCACTGCTGGGTAGGATGCTATGTTGACTAAAGCAAACCAGCCCAAACCAGAACATGTTGCTGAATGTTCAGATAGTGAGGTTCCATTTGTTCTACCAATGATTCAGAGCAAAGCTGTAAAGTCCCCAAGTAAACTGTACATTTATCAATTTCCCCTTTCATTCCACTTAGTTTGTGGATTTTGGTGTTTTATTGTTTGATATATAAGAATTTGTTCAGAACTTGGAATTGCCATGTGTTCTTATGAACAGACCATTTTCATCATTATCATTACCATCATGTAATCTACCTTTTTATCCTTGGCAATATTCCTAGTTGTGATGTCTGATTTGCCTGCTACTAACATAACCATGGA
This sequence comes from Castor canadensis, assembly GCF_047511655.1. Classification (NCBI taxonomy): domain Eukaryota; kingdom Metazoa; phylum Chordata; class Mammalia; order Rodentia; family Castoridae; genus Castor; species Castor canadensis. The sequence goes on from NC_133398.1 coordinate 64,353,747, forward strand.
AGCTTTCTTTTGATTAGCATGTAAAAAGTATATCCTTTTTCCCATTTTACTTGTAACTTTCCCATTTAACTATGTCTATGCACAAAAAGTTTCTCAGAGATAGCAAGTATTTGGGACATTCTTTTTATATACAATCTGACAATCTCTTATTAACCCAGTATTTAATGTAATCAACATATTGGATTAAGAGATATCATCTATTCAATGGTATGATTTTGTCATTCATCCTTTGTTTCTTTTCCTTTTTCTACCTGCTTATATTTAGCAGAATATTTTTATTCCCTTTTTTATCTCCACTACTGGCTTAAATTTATACTTCTATTTTAAATATTTCAATCATCTAGAATTTGTAAGATCCACTTTTAATTAATTGTAATCTGCCTTCAAATAAAATAATAATAAAAATCACTACTGCAATATATTAACAATTTAAAACAATCCATTAACTTCTGTGGAGTGAGATGGAGTTAATGATGACTTTCATTTTGTATTCTATACACTGAATTTAAGAAAACATATTGATGATAAACATATATTTTACTTTCATAACTAAAACGGTAGGCCTTTGAAAATAAAATTAAAGACCAAGAGTCTTGTATGAGCTAGATATTCAAATTCTAAACTCAAATAAGCAAGTCAATGTTTAATAGTACAACTTAGCTTTATCTCTGTAGAAGACACCCTGCACCTTGCATGTCTCAGGCTGATAACCTAAACTCTGAGCTTGGCCTGTCATTTTCTTGAAACATCACTGGGATAAACAAATGTGATTAAAGATGAACACATCATTCTTCCTTGCGTGCTGCCCCAGTGAAGGTAGGCTGTCACCCTCCGCATGCACAGCAAGCTGAAGTTAAAGGACTCCCATATTGCACATTGTGTTGTGTTATGCACCACAGCTTTAGGGTGGGGACACCCTGTATCAGCCACTGGCAAAGAATACAGAAGTAGTAACACTGTAACATACAGGAAAGGAGACTCAATCATTCTAAGGCTATCACCAAGATAAATGGAGTTTTGAAATTAAATGGTGATTGTCCCTGTCAAATTGAGAAGCCTAAAAATGAACATATATTAACTACCAGGCCTGCTGGTAGATGAGCGATTTTCACATTGCTGGCACCTTCATTTTCTAATTATGAAAAAGAGGGATTGTTCGAGAAATGGCACCTAAGAGATATATTTAAGGTTCCTTGCTTCTTATTCTATGAATATTTTGGCCACTGATTTTCTTTTTAGTTGTAAACTGATCTGTCAACTAAAGTGTGCTGTAATGTTCACATCATTATTTGAAAAATATTTAGGAGTTGTTTTGAGAAACATAAGAAAATGATAGCACTGGGAGTGTGGCTCAGGTGGTAGAGCACCTGTCTAGCAAATGCAAGGCCCTGAGTTCAAACCCCAGTACCACCAAACAAAAAAAAAAAGAAGAAAACAATAATACCAAAGAGTAATTATTTTTGGATGGCTTCTTTGTTTTTTTCTTATTTGTTTTGTTTGCAGCCCTAGGGTTTGAACTCAGGGCCTTGTGCTTCCTAGGAAGGTGCTCTACCATATGAGAAATGTTACAGTGAAACACTCCCTGGGAAAAAATATATCTTTTTTCCAAAAACAGAGACCAAGAAGGTAAAACCAGTCCTGTCTGAGAGTTGTTATTAGTGGAAAGTGGGAGGATATAAGGAAAGGATGTAGGAGAGTGAATGTAGTGGAAATATTATGTACGCATGTATGAAAATGGAAAAATGAGACCAGTTGAAATGGTGCCAGGAAGGGGAGAGGGGAGGATAAAGGAGAATAATGGAAGGGGTGAATTCAACAATGATATATTGTAAGAACCTTTGTACATGCCACAATGTACCCCCAATACAACAATAATAATAATAAATCCTATATAAAAAATTAAAATTTTGATGTTTTTTGCAGATGCTTATTGACATTTCTAAAATGATTCCAAAGTAATCTTATAATAGCTGAAGAAGTATACAATTTTGTTATTTGGAATATTATGTTACTTGTTAGAAATTATCTACGCTACACTAGGAAACAGAAATGTTTATTCTGTCTCAGTAATGAAATGCCTTAGAAGAAGGTCTTATTCATGCCCTTCCTGTGTGCCTTCCAAAACCACTAAAAGAATAATTGTGGTCAAGTGTAGTGACCCGTTCCTATGATCTCATCCCAGCATTTAGGAGGCTGAAATAGAAGGACCACTACTTTGAGGCCAGCCTGGGCAACAGCAGGTTCAAGGCCAGGCTGAGTTACATAGGGAGAAACTATTCCAAGATAAGCAGAGCTGTGGAGGTAGCTCAATGATAGAGTGTATACCTAGCATCCATAAGACCCTGGGTTCTATTGCTAACACTAGAGAACACATGGTATTACTGAAAGTCCAATACCTAAATCCTTCCAGAATGAAACCCTCACAAGGAGGACCCATCTATTTCATATGCTCTCTTTAACTGAATGGTTACTGAATAAAAGACTGATAGATGAGTAAAAGAAAGGCTCTTTTAATCCATAATTTTCCTGAAAACCTATAAACTGAGAACTATCTAGAATCCCAAACAATATAATTAAGATAATTTTATTACATTTCAAACATAAGCTTTGTAGTAGAAATTGCCTAAATAGATCCCCATAATAAGGAAAGTTGTTGTCCCACCACTGCCCCAAAGTGACAGCTGTCAAGTACAGAGCTGGGAAATCATGAAAACAAGGAAAAGACAACTGTGGATTGCTGGTTGTTACGGCTTTCTTCCCCCTCAAACTACAGTGGCTGAGTTATTACATTTCATAGCACTTAAAGAGTTTTAAGAATTAAACATGGGTCAACAATCACTTAAACACATCAACAAGTGACACTCATTAAAATAAATCACACAACATGGACAGCACATTATAAGCTGCTGTGATACTACCACTGCTTTCACAAATAAAAAATGAAAATTAAACTTTCATAGTAAAATATGTCACCATACTAGACTACAAATTTTGACACAGTCAATTCATCATTGTAAAAATGAGATGAGCTTCAGTCTGCTCTGGTCAGAAAGCTCATTAGTCTATTAAAATTACACCTTTGCCAGGATGACAAGATTTGTTTTGTTGAAAAATGTCTGCTATTTAGTAAAAATATTTCATGGCAATATTTTTTTGCTTTGTCCAAAGCAAATAAATGTTTAAAATTGATGACTTTTTAAATGAATTATTAGCAACAAATGGCTCTAGAAGAAAAATTAATACTTTAATTAACTTTAGGCACTATTCCTGTAATGAAAAGTGATTGATTTCATTACTTTTCTTTTTTTTTCAATACTGGGGTTTGAACTCAAGGCCTTGTGCTTGTTATGAAGGGGCTCTATCACTTCTATTACTCCAAACATTTTATTTCTATAGAAAGATAGATAATTTAAACTTTTTATCATAATGGCAGAAAATGAATAGAGTTCTTTAAAACATTTTAAAACCAAAATTTAAATTAAAACTGAAAGACATTCTAAAATAAATAACATTTTTGTGGGTTTGACAAAATCATGTGTAGTTCTTATTGCAAATACCCTTTTATATGGAGCAATACATCGTGGTCCCAATATCCCAGTGTAGGCTGTGATTGTACTGACTGAAAGACACATTTATCTTTCATGAGGATACTGGACTTCCTTCTTATCATTTTGCAAAGCATACTATTTCATTTCTATAGGTTTTGTTTTCATCTTCAATTTATTTAATTTCCTTTTCACTGAGAAAAGTGAAACTTCCAGAGCTGATACTATCTTACTTGAATATACTTACATATAATTCAGAAGGTATATGGAGCCAAAGATGCAATACTATTACTAACCAAACTGATATCCAGAGAAAGAGCAGTTGTTCACTGTTCCCTAACAGCAGCAGGAACTGAACAATGCATACCTCCAGTTCCTGTCAACCTAAGAACACTATGTTAAGTAGTGATGTATCTGGGAAAATTAGGATTCTAACATCCTACTAGCATACGGCTCTCCTAAGTCACACCCAGCTGGTCTTTAAGGATCTCAAACTAAGTAGGTCCAAAACCCTACACCTCCTTTACCACTGATGAGCCCTACGTGGCATGACAAATCACACATGAACTTATGCCAGGCCCCTACCTGCATTCTGTCTTCCATCAAACACTGCCTGAGCCTTTACCAAACCTTAACCAGCAATAGTTTCTTAAGGATTGATTGTGAAATATAAAGCCATTATCAATGAGTTGCTCATACAATATACTGTGTTGCATTAAAATGTGTTCACATATTACATTAGCTATTTGGATATATATATATTGTTTCACTGAATTATATAGATCTTCCAAATGTTGGAACATTCCATTATGAAATGTCTAAAGGAAATAACAATATTACCATTGATTTCAGCAATTTCCCCTTTAAGTGTTGGAAAATTTTAAGTTCACAGTAACAGATACAAGTATTCTGAAGTTCTAACTTCTACTTAGGAAATTCAAATTCTATCATGGGCAACAAATGCTCTTATTGACTTTTTACAATATTTCAGTAAAATACCAAACTCAAAATAATGATTGTTTGGTAGTCATTCATTAAAACAGGTGTTTTTAAAGACTGCTAGTACAGTTCACAACTCAGACTATTACAAGAATGCTTTTCCTCAACTACTGTATTTCAGGAGGCAGCAGAAATGCTTTTTGAGTGCTTCCTAATTCTGTCACTCAGATACTGAAAAAGGAAGCATTCAAGAGTCAAAAAGCAATATAACTTAATAATTTTCCAACTTCATCAAGAACCATCCTAGGTGGAACTGGCTTTTTCTCTTTCTTTCTTTTTAAATTTCAAGTGTGTAGCAATGAAGTACAGACTTGGTGCCAGTTTGGTTCGTGACAAGCTGCAGCCATTCTTCAACAGTGAGCTGGATCAGGTTTGTGCAAGCCTCTGAGAGCTAATTATTAAATTCTCAGAAATCCTGAGTACTAGTTGACCTCACCTTAATTGGTTTGAAGTTGGATGTAGTAAGCAATTTTTAAACTACTTGCTAGCTCATCACTAGCTTTGCTAGCTGTTGCATTTGTATCATTAATTTGAAATCAAACACCTGGAAAGGACTTGAAAACAACAGCTTCAAATCACACATTGATACCACTAGCCCATTCCAAACTGACTTATCCCAGCAGGAAAGTGGCATGACCAGAATACCACAGAAGAGCCCGAACTCTTCTAAATGCACACCTTAGGTTTGAAAGAAGCTCTTATAAGATGATATCTAATTCGTTCCTCTATTAGAGGGTAGAGCTAGAAGCCAGAAATAGATGAAGAAGAATCCTGGTTAAAAAAAAAAAAAGAGTTCTGTGGGCCACAGTCATTCCCAAACCCCAAACCACTGAGGCCTTGCAGCTGTACCATGCAGAGAGAAGGAGGCAAGGCCAGGTCACAAGCTGGTGTTTTAGCAGAACCATTATGAACAAAATCACTTTTAAAACAGGCAATGCACTATGCTCAATACAGCAGTGGCTATATTGCTTTCAACTGGGGTATGTAATTTATGGTTTATAACAATAACTGGAGGGCAAGAAGGTGAAATCTCAGACGAGGGAAGAAAAGCCTTTTTATGTCATTCTCTCATAGAGATGACCAAATATTCTTTTTTTTTTGGTTTATACATTTATTTCTTAGTACTTTGTTAATATTGGATGGTTATTGAATGGATATTGGCAAAAAGGAAGAGGACAAGCATGAGGATCTGAGAAGAAAGTGGAGAGGAGAGTGTATATGATGAAAGTAGTATAGAAATACATAAAAATGTCATACTGAGTCAGGGATCAATGGCTAATGCCCATAATCTAAGGTGCTTTGCATTCAGAGATGAGGAGGATGGGTTCCAAATCAGTTGAGAACACACACAAAAAAAAGAAAAAAATAAGACAGGGAAAGATGTGAACTCAAAAATGGATCACATGACAAGGGGAGAGCACATGTGGGTGGGAATATGTGGAAAACCCAAAACATGAAAGTGTTTGATGTCCCATCTCCAGGGGGAACTAATACAGAAACCATAAAGCAACAGAGGGTGACAGGAGAAGGCAATCAGGAACCAGGGTTAGAAATGAATCAACTTGGGTTGTAACACATTTGTACATGAAAGCAATGCTAGGAATCTTTCTCTATATCTATGCTTTACTAGCTTTGTCTTCCTTATTATCCTTATGTCTTCTCTTCAACAAAATTAGAAATAGTGCAGAACAGGCTCTGCCTGGAAGTTGGGGGGGGGGCAGGGGAGGGAAGGGAGTTTAAATGATCCAAACAATTACACACATTTGAATAAAAGAATAATAAAAAATCTTTAAAAATAGTCACAGAAAAAAGGGCTAAGGAATCACTGAAGTGGTACAGACCTCTCCCATAAAGGGCAAAGCCCTGAAATTCATTATTTTGCATAATATATGTTTACAAAATCTGATTGTTTTCCATTCTGGAAAGTATATGGAGAGTTCAATCATTGAATAAGAAAATAAATTGAACATGTAAGCACTTCTCTGAGGTGGTATTGCCTGTGTAATAAAATCACCCAAAACTCTGCTTTGAGAAATTATGCACAAAAAGAAAGACCATGAAACTCTGGCTTTAGGTGAGGACATCACTAAAACCCTTACTAAAGTCCTTATTAAGGTGTGGGTCCATTCAACAAAATTACTGTAGTTTACAAACACAAAGGTTGTTTAATACAGTTAAGTTCTTACCAATAATGAGGAAATCAAGGAGGAAAAAAAGTCTCTTAATGCTAACTTTCATTGAATACAAACTTATACCAGAACTTTTACTTTTTATTTCATCTTCACAACACTCCACCTAACAGACAACATTCAGAGGGGTTAGTCAAGTACTATTAACCCAGAGCCTGCACACTTGATCAAACTAACAGAGGCTTCTTATAAGTACATGATCTTAAGGGCAATACAGATGCAGAAAACCTTTTATGTGAAGAGCAATAAATCCAACCTACATCTGGTAAAACTGTGCTGGTATCTGTCTAACCAGGAGCTCATATCAGATAATGACATTGAATTGTGGGACCATGCCTCAAATATACCATAGTGACTTATGTAAAATTAATAAGTACTAAAATTTCCTACTTTTCTACAAAAGGCATTTTGTATAATGTTTCTTGTGAAATTTTAAAAATGTCTTTGAGGGCTAAGTAACCTAATTTATACCAAAATATTGAACAAGAAAAAGTGACTAATTATTAGGCCCCCTCTTCTCAGTAAAACAAAGAATAATGAACTCACAGGTTTATAATAATGACCTTACCTTTTAAAAACTATAACGTCTCTGCTTTCAATCATTGTTGGCCAAGAAAATTCCAATGGATTGTTTAGAGCCATCCAACAGCTGCTTCTGTTTGGCATGTGTTTGTTGGTACTGACACAGTCAGTGTAGAGTGAAAGGGGAGACCCTGTCTCTGGAACCCTAACTCCACCTCACTCACTCAATTAAAAGATCTGCCAGCTATTACTTCTTACACAGACAAGATCAGAAGAAATGACCACTCAGCAATGCAAACTAAAAAATAAGATTACTCTCATAATGCTTTTAATCATGAACTATTTGAAGTTCTACTTATCTATCTAATAATATTTTTTAAATTAGTCCTCAGGAAAAATTATTTCAAAACTGAATATTTAAAGGCTCCAATCAATTTCCTTTTGCCTCACAGGTTTTTCTCTAGACAGATAAGGAAAAATCCATAGTAACAAGATAACATTTCATGCATTTACACATTTTCTCCTATAGACATTTACAGCTTTCAGAAAGTATATTATTTGTAGTCATGCCCATCTGACATTTTCCATTTTACTCAAAAGATTTTATGGTTTGGTATTACAGCAATATACAAATTTGACAGTTTGCAATAGGATCTAGTCCCTGTAGCAAATCATTCTGGCAGTTAAGTACTATACAGCCACTAATGTACATTTTTTATACTACAAGTATTTTAAAACCTTACAAAGTTAGAGACATATGTATGTTTAAATCATGAAGGATATTATCTTAATGATACTGTAAAATTTTACACATGAGTTATTAAATAATAGGATAGTACACATTATACCATACTCACGTCTTCTGTAGTTTCTCTATTTTTAGTTGTGTATGTTTTGTTCTTGTTTTTTTGACGGTACTGGTGTTTGAACTCAGGGTCTCATGCTTTCTAGGCAAGTGTTCTACCACGTCAGCCACATGCCAGTTCTGTTTTGTTTGTTTGCTTTGTTTTGAGGCAGGATCTCATCTAGCTGGCCTATGCCAGTGATCCTCCTATCTCAGTCTACTAAGTGCTGGGATTACAAGAATGCACCAACATATCTGGCCTGTAGGGTCTAAATAATAAATCTGCTCATCATTGTCAATGTTTACTATTTTCTTAGAATTCCTCTTTGTCTTTACAATAACTGAATGTGTGAATATTTATGTATATGAATAAATATGAAACATAAAGATTTTTATTATCTTTACAACACTATTTTTTAACATGATGGAAGATAATCAATATGCCTTTATATTTCCAAAAGGCATTAACAGAGGCCCTGTCAAATACAACATGGATTCCTTGAGAAAGAAAGTGAACAACTAACATTGCTACAATATTAAATAGAACTGAGTGATCTTACAGCATGGGAAGCAGACTCTGTCTCTCTTACAATCTCAATCTCTCCCTCTCTCTCTTGTTCTCTCTCTCTCTCTTTCTCTTTAATTCTATTTTTAGTATTCACTACATCTGATAACATAAGTCAGTTTGCAAGAGACCATGTGCCTTTCTCTAAGAAATAGGAAGCCTGATTGTATTTCCCAGCCTTGATTCAATTCTTCAGATGGAATACCACAGTGAAACCACTCTATTTTCAGAATTGATGTACCTTTCAAAACTATAATCTTTGGCTTTCAGGTTCACTATTATTTGCCTTCAGGTACAAATTTTAAGTGTATAGAGGCTTCTAAGCAGAATAGTATGATCTCAGCCAGATACTGAACAGCTTGTAGCTCAGTCATCATTGCAGTGTAAATTCCTTTTCAAAATAATGTTCTTCACCCAGAGAACACTTGTGCCTGGCTTGGCTCACTTATCAAATAGGGAATCAGAGGTGATCAAATGCCCAGGGACAAATTCAGCTATTCTAAAATTCATTTTTCCCTCTATTTGGTTGTAGAAATAGGATTTCAAATGTTAAAAATCCTAGGAATGTTTATAGATACAGAAACTAAAGTCACTTCTGCTAGACTGCTTTGAGAACAGATGCATTCCTGATCAGTGAACAATGCCAAGTGTTTTAGGCAATGGTAGCAATCAAAATAGACTGCTGATTGACACATACCATTCAATACTGAAGTACTATCACAACAGTTCTGTTTAAAAACTTATCTCCAAGTAGAAAGAATGCTTAAAAGTAATGGTTACATATAGGGTTCACAACAACATTCCAAGAGTTCTTCCAACCCACAAACCTGCTTTGATGTTTCATTTAGAAAAATTCCATGGATCGTTAATTAATTCAATCTGCAAGAAGTGATTAATGCATGCAATAAACATTTATGGTATGTATGTATCAAAGACCACAAAACCATGATTTTTTAAACTGTTTTCTAGATTTTAAAATGCCCTTCCTTAAATTTTACAGTCAAATCTCAGTATTTTAGTGGGTGAGCTGCTTCCTGACCATATTGCTGCATTGTGATCATACCATAAAACATCCTTTATTCCTCAAAAATCCAGTGCTTAATTATCCCAATCATTTTTACAAGCATTTTTCTACTGTGAAAACAAAAACAAGTCATTCTAATATAAAATATATTTTCTATCTTTCTAGTTTTTCTCCTTTTCCAGAAATTCAGGTATGACTACAGTCAACCAATCACACTAGTAGAGAAAACTGAACAGAAGGGAAGAAGAAAAGGACATGAGTCTGAGTAAATTCTTCTCTATTTAGTCTGAAACACCCTTGACTTCAAACAAATCTGTGGATAGGCTCTTCTCCAGCACACTCCCACTCAGCTGGGGAGGAGGAGATGTCATCAATATTCTCCTCATTCCTTGTCCGCAGGGTACAATGCTTTGGAATTCTCTGCTTGAACAGAAAAGGGTTTGCTGGGCAAAGGAAAATGGTTGGCAATCGAAAGACATGCCAAAAGGACAGCATTTTCCTTTGGAAAAGTCATTCAGAAGCAACTGAATTCATCCAACATAGGTAGGTAATAAAAATAGGAAGTAACTGAAAAGCCACATGTAAAATTAGAAGAATACTGAAACTGATGTGGAGAAAATGGTTCTCACTTTTGGACATAACCATTCAAAGTCCATTCAGGAAACTTTCAGCCATTTCTTCCCTGAACAGAATGACTTTCCTTACTAACTGGGTACATTCAGATAGTAAACTGTAGCATGTTTTAGCTGGGACAACTGCTTCAATAAGCTCTCAGATAATCACTCTATAAGCAAAAGTGAAATATTGAGCCAGGTATGGTGGCACATGCCTGTAATACCAGCACCTGGGAGGATGATGAATTCAAAGCCAGATTTGGCTACACAGCAAGCCCATCTCATTTTTTAAACAAAAGTAGAATACTGTTAAAGAAAAAGAAGTACAAATGTGGGATGGAGACCACAACAACCAAATAAATTTTGTATTGAAATTTTTTCGCTCAAAAAAAGTTAGTCAATTGTGAAATTATTAAAAAATAAAAGAAAATAGAATGCCTTGACAATAATCTAGGGTCATCATTCTTTTCCATTTAACTACATGATAAGTGGAGGCCATGTCCATGACATAATCAAGCAGGTAGGCAGATGAGGCAAAAGGGTCTTCATAAAGCACGCACCATTTTAGGATCAGCATAATCCACTGACAGACACTGGAAACGATCTTCCCATTTGCTGTCTCATTTTTCAAGTGCCCATTACGCTTAAGAGGGAAAATCTCCTCAAGGAAACAAATCCTTTCCTATATTCCTCACAAAATTTTCTCTGCAGAGATAATTTTACGGACAGGTTTTCAAAAGCTTTAGATTGAACCTCTGAATAAATAAAAGGCTAACAACAGTACTGATAAAACACCTCTGCAAAAATCCCAGTATTCCTCATTCTATAAAGAATACTACTAATATATTTAAAATAAATAGTTCAGAAGACATTTTAAGCACATGTTTGCCCATCAGTCATTCTTTAAGACCCTTTGCAGTTACTAGCTGCTACTAGTGTTGTCTATTACTTATACAGAAAAACACTAACTTGCCTCAAGGGAAAGCAGCTCTTTTTACATGGGTAAATGAAAAACTCAACTGAACATTACCATTTGGATTCAGCACTTTGCATTATAATCATCCTTTATGTTAAAGCACCCCTGTTTGCAAGGCAACACACACACACACACACACACACACACACACTCTCTCTCTCTCTCTCTCTCTCTCTCTCTCTCTCTCACTCACAATCAAGCCCTCTGTTAGTGTGGACAGAGCTCTGATAAAGCTTAGAGAAAGGAATGGTACTAAAAGGACAACATGCAGAGAAACTGGTACAGAAGCACCACCTAGTGGACGCTGGAGACTCAGTCACCCATGCTGCTGCTTCAGGAAGGACCAACTTGTTTATTTCTTTTTTTTTTTTTTATCCACTGTGACAATTCTGAACAGCCTTACACTGTACACTGGTTAGTTTGCACCCGCTATGATGTATGGTATTTTTACCTAAATGTGTGTCACAGACATCTGCAGGTATGTGAGCACAGCTCTATATTGTCATGTGAATAGACTTTATATGACATAATTAAATTTAGTCAAGGTACCAATCATTTAAGAATGGAAAATATTTCACAAAGAATATGTTATATTCACAACCAAGATAAAGCAGTGTTATAAAGAAAAATGGTAAGTTTCACTATTTTAGATGCAATCATCAGATGTCTATATAGCACCATAAATGGGGGTGAAAGAAACTGGGCTATCTTTCTTTGCTGTTCTCTCAAAACCTCTCAAGGATTGGTGTAAGTAACATTCAGTCATTAAGGAAGCAAGCATTCACTAGAACAACCAGGATACAGGCATTTAGAGGACAGCCTCAAGAGTAGGACCATTCATTCTGAGGGATACTATACCAGTAACAGGAGACAACCTTCAGGACAGAGAACCAAGGGTGATTTTAAAATGCACTACTTGAATTTTTACAAATAAATGTTATTTTTATAATTAAAAACTTGATACATTTGCTAATATTTGTCACACTAAACATTTAATTCCTTAACATGTGGAAATCTTGCCTAATTCTTAAAAATATCTTATTTGTCTGCTTTTAGGGGGTTTTGGTGTTTTATTATTATCTTTACAATTATTGGTCAGAGAAGAAGATTCCAAGCTTTCCTACAGAAGTCCATGAACTAAAGAATTAACACTCCTTCTCACATCTTTTCACAGTCACTTAGGGGACCATTTAAACTATCCATTCATTTCCATCTTAGTTACAAAACTTCAACTACCACATCCAGACCATCCTGATCCCACTGCTCATATTGCCCAACATAGTCCCCAGTTCCATAAAAAGGCCACACATTTTCTTTATAAAGTGAAATTCTTGATGGAGCTATGATGGGGAATAATAGTGTTCACTTACCCTTCTCTGAGAACAAAAGACAGTAGACTAAATTCCTAAGAGAGAGGCCCAGAGACAACACATCCAGCTTCCCTTGGGGAACAGAGTTGTAAGAAAATAAGCAACAGTCAGGATGAGAGAGTTTCAGCAATAGTGCCTGAAATGTTCTATAGTAGAAAGACCTTGAGCTAAAAACAAGGACTGAAGAAATTCTAGAGTATTAAGTCCACCTATAAGACATGCTCCAGTATGTTAAGGTCATGCAGTTTTAAATTCTCAATTAAATATATAATAGGAAGGACTAACCTAATGATCTGTTAGCTCATAATTGAACAAAATTACCTCAATTTTAAAGACAATCAAAGGCCTATATTTTCAAAGAAAAAACTGTTCAAGAGGGAAACCAGTGGAAAGAGTTTCATGGAACTTTTTTTTACTAGATCAGAAGATAACAGGCCAAAGAGTTGGGCATATAAAGTGACTTGTATCTATTTATGACCAAGTAAATCCCTTAGTAATAATAAAAGCTTCTGTATTTCTCTGTAATCTCTTTCAGATAAGAGATAATGAAATTTGGTTGAATACATTTTTGCTAAGTCAAGACTAACCAAGGGAGGCAAGAAAGAAAAACACTGAACAATTTAAATAGAATTGGACAGCTGAGTCTGTTATTGACAAATCTCAGTAGATATTCTATAGTTGGAAAGTTAACAGTAACCCAGGAAATGTATTAATCTTTATCCTCATTTCAAACAGAATTTGAGGATGGTTATGCAGATTTACAACATAACAGGAAAAGAATTTATAAAGATAAATAATTTAGGATAAAACACAATAAAGGATTAAATAAAATGAAGGTAGGAGAAAAATTAACTTGGGAATGTGTGCATTAATACAGAAATTCAGAACTGGAAATTAATACTAACTTATGAGGTAAAAAAGAATCTGAGCCACTCACCAATTTTAACCTCTGTAAAGGTATTCTGCCTACATCTATTTGTGTCCTTTCTGGGACATTAGTGAATCGAACTTCTGGAACTGCAACAGCGCACATGACGTGGGCCCACCTACAGAAAAGTAGACATTAAACATAAATAAGCAAACGTTCCCTAAACTTACATACCACTGTACTTCAACCTTGCAATGCAATCTCACAAATGGAAAATACAGATGAGAAAGAAAGCTTAAAGCCTAAATCCATCTCAAACAGATTCTGAATTCTAAAGCTCCTGGATGACACCTGACTATATTCAACACAACACTATGACATGAAAACTTAGGTAAAGACTAAGGACTCAGTCCTGTTAACATAAATACATTTTTCTATACTTGATATGGAGAATACTGAAATGTATGTTGCCTGTTTCATTTCATGCTAAAATATGGTTAATGTACTTTAAGCTAAGTGATATATGGCAAAAGAAGAGTTCAATTAATAAAAAGGTATCAACTGGCTATTGCAAAAATTTTCTGTAAGAATACTAATTAAGTTTCTAATTAAATTGTTTCTCATGGCAATCCTATTATAATCAAAGGAACCTATAGACAAGGAGAAATGAAATTTTGCTTGTTCCCTGGTCTTCTCCTTAAAACCTAGAATCTCCTTTACATTCTGAATTGTTCTCAAAAAATGATAGTTTTCCTATAAATATTATGCAGTGCCTCAGAAATGCTATACTTCTAAATAAATATGAAGACTCATGAGGATTAAAGAGATCTTAAAGAATTTTCAAATCCATCAACATGTTTTAAGCCAAAGCATATCTGTTTCTACTAAGCATCAGACTCATCAAGACCACAGGAAGACAGGACAAAAATCAACTCCACAAGGAGATTCTTGCATTTTTAAATAAAAACTGGCATACTATATAGGAGACACAGTTGTTTTTGATGTTAGCTGAAAGGTAGGAAGAGAACTTCTGAACACGTCTGTCTTTACAGGAACCACCCTAACCGATCTCACAGTATGTGGGGCCTATATAACATCCAAGAACTAGTGAGGACTTTCACTAGAACTGGCTAGATCTGTGAAACATGCTCTCAAATCAAGCAAAACTGCAGTTTCTTAAACTAAACTTTATCAGCATTAGCTTTACTTGTTCTTCTAAACAATCAGAAATAAGTGGACATGCACATGATTAATTCTATCATTACAAAACACCAGCAGCCCCAACTCCACTGCCCATGACATCAGGTAGGATGCAAGCAAATACAACCACATAGGGAAATAATGGTGAGCTGGGGACTCACTCCTGCCCCAAAAAAGCCAAATCCTCATCCTAAACTTCTTGTTGTTGCTAAACACACATGTGAAATAACTTTTATAAGTAAAGATGAGAATCTAGATTTTTATGTAAAAATCTCTCAATTTTTAAACTTTGGATGAAATTTATAAAATTGTGCATGGAGCAAATACAGTGCTGGATCTGGCACTGAGGTATGCAAAGTAAATAGCTATGTTTTAATGTCATTGCTTTGATTTCATTTACCTAAAGATAATAGTTTCACTGATTTCAGGTATATTCTGCTTTTAATAGACTAATAATAGGATTCATCATATTAAACACTAGGGATTCTAGTGGTACCTAAACAATTATGGACAGCTCCATTTTAAAAACTCTGTTAGTGGAAAAGGATTATTTTTCATGGTGCAAACAAATAGAGCAGAAGCAAGCCCTAGAATAGTCTTGTCCATGCTGTCAGCAGTAGTCTTTGAAGCACATGAGCCCAACCTGAAGTGTGGCAGCAAAGCTTGAGGACAATGTGTGCAGGGAGATGTAAAACAAAACCTCATGCAGAGGTTCTACAGAAGAGAAAGAGATGATAAAATTCAACATAGTAATGCATTACTTACTTATTGTTCTTAGTTTGCTTAAGAGCACCACCTCTCAAATTGCAGAGACAGCATTCCTAGGGGGAAAGAAAATACCACACAACTATCAGACCAATATAACAAATCACTACCATTCATCTAAACAGTCATGGAAACTCTAATTTTTCATTTTAAAATTAAACTCATCAGGTACAAAGGAAATTCGAACTCAAGAAGGGAAAGAAAAAAAGAGAGCAAGGAAGGTAAGGGTATAACTCCCCAAATGTTCTAGGTATATATGTCTTCTAGAAGAAAACATCACACTCCTGGAATTTTCAATTGCCACTTTTCAGGAAAGCTGTGACAGAAAACATGGGAGCCTTGAGAGATATGAACTAGAACCCTGGAGCACAGAATATACATATTACTGTGAGAATACACTCACGGACACAGGTAAGTTTGTTTATAGTGTGAGGATAATCAAGAGGCTACTTTTTAAAAAATATACTTTTTACTAAAGTAATAGTATTTTAATAGACTATTTAATAGTATTTTAAATATTATAGTATTTACTAAAGTAATAGTTGGGTCTCACTCTCTCATAGGCAATTTGTATAGGAAAAAGAGTTCCGCAGGCCATGAAATGCTTTCCTTGATCCTGTCCATGTAAGGTTATCTTTTGAGCAAGTTCATGTGGTCTAGCTTGGCATACTCTCTGCCACTCTGAGGTGACATGCATTGCTACAAATAGAAAACTTATTACTTATTTCTTACTACACTTCTGAAGGGTAAAGTCCAGGAAAACAGGGCCAGACAGTAGTATATTACATTTGTTGACCTATATTTTTTTGTGTATGAAATACCTAAGTACCTTTGTTATTTTTAACTTCAAACTTGTTCTCTTATTTAAAAAATAGATTATTTGGGATTTTTTTTCCTTCACACTATATACATAAAATTTTGGTACCCAGTCCTCCAAAGGGATGCCTCTTTACTAATTTTGACAGTTTTGTCTAGCTTTACAAGGAGTCCCTTTAACTAATCTTCAAAAACTTTACAACATTTCTTTTCTGAGATGAACAACACAAAAGAAACTGAGAAATCCACACATCTTTGATCACTCATTAGATAGCAAAAAAATGTGAACAATGGTTTTGTGTGTCTGGAAAGTCTCTATTTCTTTGAAACTTCCTGGATGACTAGTAAAGATTCAGACTTGCAAAATTTGCCCTGGGTATATTCATTTGAATACATTATAAATCCACCTCAAAAAGATAGCAGCTAACAGAGGATTTTTCTCTATCAATACCATAGTGTGATATCCTAGACATGTTTAGGATACTGGCTTTGATGAAGCACACCAAGATAGAAAAATTTCACAATCCTATGGTATTGAAAATGAGAAATGCCAGTAATTCATTAAAAATTTGATTGTCAGTATATTTTTCTAGTAATTTAACACACTTTCTACACAATAAATAAAAATGAATAAAGAACTCTAGGTCAAGGCTTTCACTGTATATATGAAGGTATTAGTGTCAATGCAGGAATGCAGCAGAGAACTGTGGGTTATAGGGAACTCAGACTCTAAGAGAATCAAACATTTGATCAAAGACACTGGTAGTGAGAAGAAGCTTAAGGTGACCACTTAGAAGAATTAAATACAGCAAAGTAGTATGGAAGCTGCCTTAATGCTCCTGATTCTGATTATTACAAAGTGTACATCTTCTAGAGCACTAATGTATTGAGATAAAAAAAAAATCCCCTATGCAATACGCAAACACAAGATTTTAAGTGAAGTTGAGAAGATCCCAACTCACCCACAAAACTTATTCTATGATTATCAGTGATCCCCATATCACAAAATCTAACAGACAACTCCCAAATCCTTAGTTTGACTACTTAGGTGCACTCAACAGTGCTGGTCATCTCTAAAACATCTTTCCCTACGGATTCCATGACTCCAACTCCCTTTGTTGTCCACCTCCGTCTCTAGCTGACCCTTGGCTTTCTGCAATCAAGCTTCTCACTCTACTCAAACACCGGAATTTCCGAAATTGACCATATCACTTCTCTCTATGTAACACACTTGCTCGACATATGAACCACAACCCCTACCCCAACCCCGAACACTTTCTAAAGGCCAGTGACACCTATTTAATTCTTCAGGTATCTGGATGACATCTCCACAGTGTCTCTTAATGTACTGGTAAAACTGAACCCTTATCCTCATCATAAGTCTGTTTCCCATCAGTGGAACCAGCAATCCATTCTTGCTGACGCTGGAAGATACGTTTGTCCTCTCATCCTAGATCTTATCACGTTAGTTCCCTCAGTTCCAGCTGCAAATCCACCCTGCTCTATCATCACTGCTGACCCATTAGCTGATAGCTCTGGCATCCTTCACAAGATTTAACCTACCACAACCTAAAAAAGTAGGTTTTCAGTGCTTCTCAGTACTTAATGTGGCCTTGTAGTGCCAGGCATATCAGGCTTTGGTCTTGTGAAGCCTCACTGTGCACCACTCTCTTTGCTTAAACTATCCAAAGATCCCATGAGGTTGCTTCTGCCATAAAACTTCAGAGCCAGCCTGTTCCATACTTTGTCAATTATTACAAATACATTCTTGACATATCAGCCTAATTGGTACTTCCTCAGAAAAGACTCTCTCAGCCCCTTGTTCAGTCACTTCGCACTCATGCGTTCCCATTGGAACCTTTTATAGATGCTGCTCTTTTATCATTTCATTACTCCTGCAACTAATTATTGATACCTATTTTTGTCCCCACTAAATTGTAAGCTCACTGAGTGCTGTGAGAATATCAGACTATGATATTATGATACTCAACAAGAGAGCACACCCTTAATATGAATTTCTAAAATAAATAAGGAAACATGGAAAAACATGGGGGTGAAGTGAAAGTCTTAAAAATTACCAAAGGATTAAAAAATTGCAAAGACTGTATTAACAACATGGGGTTCTCTAAGGAAATGATGGCACAGGCTTCAGACACTTGACGTGGATTAAGAAAAAATGACCTGCTAACCATGATGTAAGTATAATAATTTGTGTTCCCAATATGTTTCAGTAATCTGGCTAATAAAACTTCTCATTAATATGACATCATTAAATTCATTCTCAAACCCTCCTTCCAAATTATAATTCCATTTCAACAAAACTAACATTTTAGTTATTCCATGCAATCTAACTTCAGGCTCAATGAATCAAGTTTAACTGAAAATTATAACAATGAGGGTAGAGAGAACCATGTTCACAGTGTTAAAGACAAAGCAGATGACTAGGTTCAAATCACAGTTCTGCCACTTATTAATGGTAAGACCTTAGGCCACTTACTAAATCTCTCTGCCTCAAATATCTTGATTGTAAAGGGGAAAACATTTTAACTTCAATTAATTTGTACATGGAAAGCATTTCTGTAAATAAATGCTAAATATAAGAGAAACAGTGTAAAGATTAACTGTGGTTTCTAGATAGCGTAAATATAATATTGCCAATGGATGATCTCAGTGTAGTCCTTTATCAGGGAAAAAAAAGATAGATCTTATAGGACTGTGATTAATTAATTGTATGAAGTGCAGAAAGCAAGAAGTAGAACTGGAATGAAAAGAGCTTTGCAGGAGCCCCAAATCCAGGAAACTGTGCTCAAAAGCAGTGAGAGATATTCTCTGGTTCTAGAAGCTGTCAACTCAACTCTGAAAAGCAAACAGATATCCAGAGTTTCCATAGTGCTCAGATAACAGACCAAACTCATCCTCTAAACATCTGAGAACAAAGTGAACTGAGTCACAATAAATCTGCAACAATGTTCAGATTCAACTTACCCGTGAATCCAACTGACTTTGCCCTTCTCTAGGAGTCTGACACACAAAGGCACATGTCTACCCTGGAACCAATATCATCCCAATCAGTACTAAAAAAGGTTTCAGCATACAACAAAAGTACAAGGTTTGCTATAAAACAAAAAACTTTATGATCAAGAGAGGAAATAATTAAAAACAAAACCCAAAACTCAGAAATAGAGAAGATTTGGAATTACTACCAAAGGACTTTAAAATTAGTATACTGGAAATACTGAAGATATAAGAGAAAATCTAGAAAACATAATTAATCACAGGAAAAGTAGTTAAAAAGTAAAATGGTGGTTTCTTTGCTTCCTGGTTGCCATGAATTGAGCAGCTGTCCCTGCCATACACTTCCTTCATGATTTGCTACACACCTAAAAAGAATGGAGCCTGCCAACCAAACTAGAATTTCTGAAACATAAGAAAATGATTTTTTGTCAGCAGAGAGGCCATGTTGCAATGACAGAAAAACTTATCCTCTTTAATCTTCATAGTGCAGAAAAAGATAAGCAGGGAAACAGTGCCTTGCACCTGGCTACAATGCACAGCCCCAGTCCAGTAATGCAGGTGCTGCTAAATCAGTGACAGGAAGTAAATGAGCCTAGTCTCTTTGATTTGCAATTACCCAAAGCTGCTGATGTTGAGCCTCTAACACATCCTTATGGTCAGTTGTGTATCTTATATGGATAAAGCCATATTCGGGTCCTTTATCCATTTTTTAAAAAATTGTGTTATTTATATTTTTATGGTTAGATTTAAAGAATTCTTTGTGTGTTCTACAAATATGCTTCTGAGCAAATAAATGATATGTAAATGTTTTCTCCAAATCATAAAAAAAGAAGTAAATGAGTCTAATGAGAAGGGAGAAACATTCTTTTTAAATGTTGAAGGAAGTCAGGAAGAATGCAGCAAAATGCTACTGGAAGCAGGAAGTAACATGAGCACTCCAGACAAAATCAGAAAACTATAATTTAAAAAATTTGAGGAACTGAGCCAGAATTATACAACTAGTCAATGGCAGTGAAAGAATTCAAACTCATGAGTGATTGCAATGCCTGAACTTAACCACTACTATGCCTTGTCTTTAAAAGGATTACTTTTTCTATTTTTCTAATTAATATTAAATTATAATGAAAATAACTCGTGACAAAAATTTTAGTAGTACCTAAGGGTATATGATAAAAACTGTCTTATTCCAACCTCATATCTCAATTTTACTATTGGAAACTGATACCATTCATAGATTATTTAGTCTTTAGGAATTTTCCATGCAAGTGTGGCTTGACTAAACAATCACCCATATGTGCAACCAATACCACATGAATAGCAGCACATATAAAACATATGCTACTCTACAGCTTGCTCGTTTTTTACTTTAATTGTTGATATTTTGGATAACTCTCCCCACCCCCCACCCTATGGTAGAATTAGAATTTGAACTCTGTGGTTGTGAGGTTTCAAACATGCCACTATTCTTTTTTTGCTCAAGTTATTTTTCAGATAGGATGCAGTGATTCTGCCCAGGACCAGCTTCAGACCCCAATCTTACCAAGCTCCCCGATATCTGCCTCCCAAGTACCTGGGATTACAGGTATATAAATCACCACACCTACACTTGGAGATCGTTATACAAGCACAATGTGTAAACAATTCCTTTTCAAAAGGTACAAAAACATTAGAATCAAGAGTAAGGTCTCAAACAGGTATGTTTTACACCCTTCTGTTCTGCTGGCAGAAGTGAACACTTCTATAGCTCTTTTGAGAAGCAATTTGCCACTTTCTTTTCAACCCTGTATGGGTGAAATTAAAAGGGAAAAAATCTAAAGGAAGGGAATACTTGCTACTCACACTAGGAGAGATAATGAAGTTACCAACAATAGCCAAGGAACCAGATACACGCTATATGTGCAATGAATGGCAGAAGACTGGATAAAGTTCGATGCATCTATCTCTTGGAAAATCATGTAGCAATTAGCAATTACAATGCTAAATACTAAAAAGATATTATAATACAGAAAATGTTCATCACAGAACACTGAAAATTAATGAATATAATAATATAATAACTATTAGTACAATAATGCTAGATTTGTGAACATGGACAAGGATCATGAAAGACAACAGAAAACAAAGACAGTACGTTGCTTCTCATTAATGCTGCAAGATTACTGATGTGATTAGCAAACACAAAATTAAGAAAAAACAAAATATCAGAAATGAAAAAAACATGACATTAGAAATGTTGATCATGAGACTTAATTCCAGACTGGAATTGGTAATAGGTAAGGTAAAAGTTCCCTAGAATATTACCTTTGAAAAGGGGGAGGCTGCAGGTAAAAGAAGTAAGAAGGGAATACATTGCAAATAATGTGTACAGGTATATGTAAATGCAAAACTGATACCTGCTGAAACTGTTTCAGGAATCCAGGGAGGGAGGGATAAAGGAGAGCAGTGGACAGGGTGAATTAAAGTATGATATATTTGATACATTGTAAGAACCTTTGTAAATGCCACAATATACCCCCACCCAGCACAACAATAAAGGAAAAAAAAACAAAAACAAAAAACCAACATTGAAAAGACAAGATTTAAGATTTTTAAAGTATGTAACATAAATTAACATAAAATAGGACAAGAAATATTTCATATATATATCATTGGTTATTCTCCAAAAAGTATTTTTTAAAACTCACACTTTTGAAAAATAAACAAAAGATTCAAAGACTCCTCATTGCCAGGAAGAACCTAAAGAGTTACCAATCTTCAAGAACAAGGGAAATGAGGGCTGGCTGAGTAGCTTGATGGGGAATTTGGTATGGAATGGATTGATGGATTGATTGGCTGGGTGCAGGCTGCTTATGAGAATGACGCTGCTGCTGCTTGCTGACTGTTTGTGTGTCTGCTAGTCAAAGGACTGCGACTTTAAGAGAGAATGTGGGACAGTGCAAGCCTGAGGGCCAAGACTGTGAGAGAGATTAAGGAAAACATGGGACAATGTGAGTCTAAGGAAAGAGACTTTAAAGAATAGAAAAGAAAAAAGACTTGAGAAGTAAGGCCTTAAAGAATAAAGAAGAAAAGAAGCAAAATAAAAGAAGAGAATAATAGAGAAAAGAAGCAACAAGGCTATTGTGTGTCTCCATCTGAGCTTCCAGCACATCTGGCCCCAGCTTTATCTTCTTATTGTTTGTCCTTTCTGCATCTCCAGTTGCCCCCAGTTAGGTCAGGAGAACAGAGCTCACAAGGCTCACAAGATAGCCTTACAGAGAAAAATAAATAAAATTAAATAGTTTGTACTCATAGTCAGCCGTGTTATATCTTATGTTTAATGAGCACGTTCTTTCCAGGAACATTATCACCCAGAATAAAATTACTATTAAAAAAATTTAGAATTTCTCGTCTACTAATGTCCCCTAAGACAAAACAAAATGTGAAGCATCATTCCTGACCAAAACAAAGCACATACAGGAAGCATATCTAGGAATTATTGAACTGCCATTTTGGGCTAAGATGTGTATCCTCATCTCATGGATATCCCATTAATACAAAGGATTTGGACTTAATGACATCAACAGAATAAATGTCATTTTGTAGGCTATACATTTCAGCTAAAATACTAACCAGTTTTAAAACTTTTATCTTTGCACATTTACATGAAAAACTGGCAGTGACTAACTCAAACCATAACCATCCCAAAATATTTTCAGAAACACTTTTAAATAACATAGGATTGTACTCTGAAATATTGAAATTATCTACAACTTGATAATATGTAACCTGACTGTTCATTTGGTATTTTCTACATTTTAAAATTATAATGTTTTTCATCTAATTTACAACACTGACAAAGAAAAACCTAACTACATTTTAACTATTCAAATATCATCATACTACCACTTGTGTGCAAAAGATGAATAGAAAATGTGTCTTTTCCCTAATTTTTTCTTTCTACTTGAGGCATTGCTTACATGAATATGAAACTTAATTTGACATTTGCAGAGCACATATCTGATACCTGTGTAGCAAGCCAGGCACACAGGAGGTAGCAAGAAGCAGCACCTATATACAATTCACCCTTGGTCCAGAGGTGATCTATGTGGAGTTCACTGTATTTACATAAGACTATTTCTAGAATCTTGTACAAAGTACCTCAAGTTGAATATATATCTTCCTTTGTCAAAATTTTATATTTGGCTTTAAAAATTAGCTGGTAATTCTGTCTATTCAGCATAACAACTGACAAATAAACAGCAAAGTACATGATTTCTTAATCCTTCCACTGGATTAAGTTTTGCCATTCATGAGAAACTCTGGCACTTCAGTTTCTCCCTCTTCCACACTTCCTAGGAATCCTTGCAGCCTGTGACCTCAGGCATCGACAGCACAGTATGCAATACAGTGTTGTACGCTCCCCATAATGTCACTCATTATTCTTCCTGACTTTCTTTGTGCTCTTCTAGTTGAAGCATTAAAGATTAATGAGGCGTTTGTTCTCAATCAAGGAGCTATTTATGAATAACAGTTCCACTTACAGAAAACTATGTAGACTTTCTGTCTTTCTCTCCATTACAAAGGGGGTAGGGTGTTTATTGAGCAAAAGAGACAGGAAAGAGCAGAGAAAAATGATTTGTGACTTTTTAGCCTGTAAGCAGTTCCTTAATAGAAAAACTTCCACACCATACCTATGCTGTCAAGATAACTGATGTCCTCAATAGTGCTGTTCTTTTTGGTTAAACTAAAATAATTATTACTACTCTGGTCTTCAGATTGAAGTTTTAAGTCTGCAGCTGTTTGGAATAATTTGCCTCCTCAAGAGGCAAGAGGTGATTTTGAGCCAAAATGCTCAAATACCTCAGATAGGAGCATAGAGTCCTGGCTGACAGTTCACAGAGACAACTCTATGGGAAAGAGCAAGGGAGCAAAACTAACCATGTGGCTACAAACAGCCACTGCCCACTAAAAACTCCCCTACCTTTGAGAAGAACAGGGCCTTTCTTTTTCCACTAACTTTACTCTCATCACCTGGTTTTGACAGTATCACATGGAACAACAAAAACAACAAAAAATCCAGCATATTAGAGTAAGCAGAGTAAGCAGCAATGCCACCATGACCTGTCAAGGGCATAAGCCAATCTGATCTAAAAATCAATGACTCTGATTTACAAAGCCATTTCAGAGCTCTTCGTAAAAGAAAAATGTCAACACTGTTCTTAGTTGGGAAATTGGATTCAAGAGATCATCCAGTTCTGAGGAAGGAATATTCTGGACAGAAACTAGAGTGAATATAAAACAGGAAAAAAAAAAAACCTGTTCCAACTAAGCACCCAATACTACTAATTATTCTATATTACACAAATAATCAAGAACACTAGAAGTTAGTGCTGACTTTATTTTCAATGCAAATGAAAAAAGAACATTCAAAAATACATAAGAATTAGGTCAGGTGTTCAGCTTTCTTCCGACTCTTAAAAAAAAAACAAGTGGCTGAAAAGAATGATAAAAGCGAGAGTACACAAGGGAGGGGTGAGGATAGGTAAGACACCTAAAAAACTAGCTAGCATTTGTTGCCCTTAATGCAGAGAAACTAAAGCAGATACCTTAAAGCAACTGAGGCCAATAGGAAAGGGGGAGTAGGAACTAGAGAAAAGGTTAGATCAAAAAGAATTAACCTAGAAGGTAACACCCACGCACAGGAAATCAATGTGAGTCAATGCCCTGTATAGCTATCCTTATCTCAACCAGCAAAACCCCTTGTTCCTTCCTATTATTGCTTATACTCTCTCTACAACAAAATTAGAGATAAGGGCAAAATAGTTTCTGCTGGGTATTGGGGGGGGGGAGCGGGAGGGGGTGGAGTGGGTGGTAAGGGAGGGGGTGGGGGCAGGGGGGAGAAATGAACCAAGCCTTGTATGTACATATGAATAATAAAAGAAAAATGAAAAAAAAAAGAAAAAATAATTCTAAAGATTAAACTTTGAGTGAAAAGAGGAATGATAAGCCATTAATAGACACTGATAATTTGGCTTAGAGAAAAATAAAGTTCATTCATGAAGCAAAAAAAAAAAAAAAACAAGTGGCTGAAAAGAATGAGTCTAAGTCTAAGCCTAGGAATCTGGAGACCTGAGTATACCACCAAGCCCTGGTTCTTTTAACTCCTGTCAAAGGCAGTAAAGCTGCCAACTCTGATTCTTTATCTGTAAAATGAGACAGATTCTGAGACAAATGAGGAATTGTTTAGTCTTTGTTAGTACAAAATTCTGTGGAAACTAAAAAAATCATATCCCTGCAACTTGCATTAGCTTATATCTAAATTTTTAGTCACTCTGATTTTGAAGGTCCAAAGTTAAATGAAGAAACTACTTTTTCTGCAACAGAAGATTTAAAGAGCCAAAGGACTCATAATCTGTAACATCAACTATAGCACGACTGTCTTTATTCTGAAGTTAGAGATGGAGAACAAAGCACGTGTCAAGAAATAAAGGATATATAATCCCCAACCCTACATTTTCTTTACATCTCATAATCTTCACCATAAAAAACTCCTGCTGCAAATAAGCTTTCAGATTCAAAAGAGAGGGGTGGAGTTGCTTCTTATTAGATGTACCTCCATCTGTAGGAACTGGGCTCATTCAAATGGTGAGGAGCTCTGATAAACGATCTTCACAGTAATTTATTAGCCCACAAGATTTGGAAACACTGTGAGGGTAGGTTTGATACAGAATGTTTCCTCAGGAGGTTCAAGAATACAGTTTTGTGAGGATAATTTATCCAGACAAAAGACTTTACATTCAGCAAAAAAATAATATAGACTAAATAATATTGAAATATATCACATCTGTATAGAAAGAAGACACAACAAAATGCACTAAAATCTGTTGAGCAATACAGGGAAGGGGAAAGGGTAAGGAAGAGTACAATATATTTTATTTATTTTATATAAGTATATTATAAAATACTATTATATTTTATAATTTATAAAATATTTTAATATTTTATAGGTAAAATACCAAGGCAAAACCCCATTGAACAAGATCACACACTTAAACAATGAAGGACAGGAATGTAAAACAGGGCATGTTAAGAGGTGTTAGTAGGAGGGGGAAGATAAATGAAGAGGGTAAAGGAGGATGAATATAGTTGAGGTACTTTCAATACATGTATAATTATGGAACAATGAAAACTGACGAAGTCATTTTAAGAAGGGGATTGGGGGAACAGGGAAAATAATGGAGGGGATTAACCAAACCAGAGGATAATAATACATACAAGTAAATATCATGTGTAATAAATGTATACATGTAAATGTCACAACGAAATCCCCTATATAATTATTGTATACTAATAAAAATGGTTTTTTTTAAAAGACATCACTTTTATTCAGGACCTAAATAAAACAGCAACATGCAGCACTGGAGGCATGAATGCTAGTCACTATTCAATCCCTGTGTAACATTACTTATAACCAAGAAACAAAGAAATGTCAATAGCCACCAAAATAGTCATTTTTAAACACTGCAATTGCATATTCCACTCTTTGTAACAGGCAAGAAAAAGCTTATTCCAAATGATTATTTGCTCACGTCTAATTGTTACTCCATTTTAAAAAACGAATAAAATAAAAGGCACAGTAAATAAATATATGGCCAAATTGAAAAGCATTTCATGTTTGAGTCTTGATTTCATAATACCACTTTGGTACAACTTTATTACCCTGTAGAGTAAAACAAATGTTTTTTAGTAGATAATAAATGCATGTAATTGACTAGTTTATACATTATAGAGAAGGAAAATTCTAACCTTTTATAAAGTGCTTTTTTATATTTTTCACTACAAAATCTAACTTTTTCATAGCATGGTAATATTCACCCAAAATATAATGGATAGCTACTTTTTAATATACTATACTACTGTTAAAAATATTCAAATTATCCTAAATGAAGTGAAAAGGGAAAGAGGGATAACACAGACTAATGGGGGGAATATATATTCTACATATGGAAATATCACAATGAATCTACCCAGATTATATAATTAATATATGACAATAAAAATGTGAAAAAAGCATAAAGGGATTTAATGAAATAAAAAGAAATTTAGAGCAGAATGTACACAGCCATGCATTCTAACACAGCAAGTACACAGGACTAGAGTAAAGCTTTGAAATAAGTAAAGCCTTTGTATTTAACAGGAATTTCAGGGTCACAGAAAAACTGAGAAGAGTAGAGCTTTCTCAAATACCTTCTGCCCCAAAAATGCGTATCCTCACCAGTGTAAACTCCCCCATCAGAGTGGCACATATATTACAAATGATGAACCAACACTGGCAGATCCTTATCTCTCAAAATCCATAGTTTACATTAAGATTATTCTTACTGTTGTACATTCTACAGGTTTGAGCAAATTTGTAATAACAAATTTCATTACAGTATGATACAAATTATTCATTTCCACTAATAAATACTGTATAAAAATATAACATAATAGTATGGAAATTGTCATTTGTCCAATAATTACTAGTATCGCATGCTATTCCTATACTTTCTGGTTATCTATCACCGTCAAAAATATTAAGAAGTACATAAATAAATTTAGCTTTCTTCAAGACCTCCAGTTCTTAAGGAAAACTAAACTAAAATGGAAACACTAAGCAAATCAGAATCAAGGAATTTTAGGGTTAGAATAGAATTTAAATATAAATCTCTGGTCAAAACTTTTCATTACATTGCTCTTAAATCTTCTTTCAATTTAGATACTGTTTAGTATATAAGTATATGAGCTACTACAAGTACCCTGCCTACCTCACCAAGAATTACTTAAGGTAATAAAATGACCCCTAATAATATATAGCATAAACGATACTTCACTTGTTAGTTTTGAAACTAACAATGAAAAACGATAGCATGAGCCCAACACTGCCATGTATGGAGGCTAGCAACTCATGGTCGACAAAATTCACAAATCTAAGTACTATGTGACTTTCTGTGACTTCTATTATGTTAAGTTACCAATCTTACTACACAGTTTGCACTCACATTTATGGCACTCTAACAAAACCCAACAGCCCCCATTCTCAGAAAGGTCAGAGAAGAAATACCACAATTTCTTAGAAAGAATGCCAAATGGTTACATTACCTCTTAATTTAAAAGACAACCTTTATGCAAATTCCTTTTGAACTTCTTTCACTTGCTTATATTTACTTATTGTGCATACTTCTGTATTTTAAATTCTCTAGAAGATCACATGGAAAATAGGCTACAAAGCACTAAAGACTTAACGTTTAATTTTTATCCTAAAAGTAAGGGTTTAGAGGAGCTTTTACTTCTATTTCTTTCATGGGGAGCAGGAAATGTTTCTCTTTTTTTTCCCATTTGTCTCCACTCTTATCCTGCTATACTAAATTCCTTCCCTAATAAATGTTACTATTATCTATTATTTTTACTATAAAAAAGAAAAATAAGTGTTTAGGTTACTAGCCTATTCTAGACATTCAACTATATCCTCCTTCAAAATTGAAAGTATGACTGTAAAGCAGTTTTCAGGTTTCACAGAAATACCTAGCCTCAGAAGATTTTTCAATGTAAGGACAAAGAGAAGAAAATGGTGAGGGAAACAGGAAAGAATGAAATTCTGTATTTTATAGTGATATTACAAGCTTTCCAATTTAATCAGCAGGTATTTATAATGAAAACTATAGAATAGTGATAAAAGATACATAAAGAATCAAAATAACAAGACCCCAACACTAAAATCAAAATACTGATTTTGTACAACTAAAAACAGGGCTAGCCAATGTATTCAATATTCTCTGAAGGAAGAAAAACTGCTCCAAAAGGAATTATATAGACAAAAAAGAGCTGCAAAAAAGTAGAGCTGAAAAAAAACTTAATACAGTTAGTTATAAAACATTACCTCAGACACAAGTTTCAGATCATTGTGTTTACTTTATTGAGTAATACTGATATAGGAAAAGGCCAAAACTTAAAGCAATAATATCTAATTAGTCCTATGAAATATAAAACCTGAATCTAAAGCTACGTATCTGTGGGGGTCATTATTCCATTCCATTTGAAGGTGGGCACAGAGTCATAATCTTAAATCCAAATTTGGATAAAATAAAAAATCTATAATCTCTTCCTCAAGCACATGCAGTTGAAGCTTCAAAACAGCTTCCTTTTTCTTAGCTTAAATGACTTGAATGGATAAAGCAAAGAAATTGTAACAAGACTGGTCAGACTGAGACCTGAATCTAATCTCTGGAAATGGCAAGGGCAATGAACACCAAAAATAAAGATCTGGCCTATGTGACTACATATCAACAACCCTCAGAAAGATCCAAGTATTAGGGGTGTTACAGAAGTATATGAGGCAGGACTCTGTCCTCCAGTTACTTAAACACCAGCAAAGTAATTGAGTCCATAGTGACATCTACACTTTAAAACTGGTAAACAGAAAGACAATCTGGTCAGTGAATAGGGATTCCACCCTTACAGGCATGCTCCATTATCCTCCCCAGAAGAAAGCTAACAAAAAGTTACTATAATGTCACATAAGAATTTAGTTATTTATTGTCTGAGATTGGGTGAAACAATACTTAGGTTACTTTCCTTCCAAAATATTCTTGATTCTTAGCATTATGATATAGCATAATCATATTCTCTCTTTTTAAGATGGCCCAAAAGACCAAAAATCGTATGTTCTCCCACATATGCAGACATTAGATCAAGGGCAAACACAACAAGGGGATTGAACTTTGATCACAAGATAAAAGCGAGTGCACACAAGAGAGATATGAGGATAGGTAAGACACCTAAAAAATTAGCTAGCATTTGTTGCCCTCAATGCAGAGAAACTAAAGCAGATACCTTAAAAGCAACTGAGGCCAATAGAAGGGGACCAAGAACTAGAGAAAAGGCTAGATCAAAAAGAATTAACCTAGAAGGTAACACACATGCACGGGAAACCAATGCGAGTCAACTCCCTGTATAGCTATCCTTATCTCAACCAGCAAAAACCCTTGTTCCTTCCTATTATTGCTTATACTCTCTCTTCAACAAAATTAGAGATAAGGGCAAAATAGTTTCTGCTCGATATCGAGGGAGTGGGGGGCAGAGGGAGGGGGCGGAGTGGGTGGTAAGAGAGGGGATGGGGGCAGGGGAGAGAAATGACCCCAGCATTGTATGCACGCATGAATAATAAAAAAATAAAAATTAAAAAAAAAAAGATGTATCTTTTTAAAACATATACATACCACATGTAATTCTCACATATATCTTATAAAGATGAACAAAACATGTTCAAAACCACTTACCATAAAAGGAAACAATTAAAAAGTAGTATTTGTTTGCAAAATCATATGTCCCTAAATATGCTATAAATTCCTAAATATAGGAATATTTGATTTTCTAATGAGTAACTTTTACCTTCACAAAGCATGTTACATAAGTACTTTCTTTTTAAAGCACATCACATAATACTAGCACAGTTGATGAGAACCAACTTTAAAATCAGTATGGAAAGTCTAGTCCTGGCCTTGGCTCTGCCATGCAAAGAACAATGGGATCTTGGACAACAGGACTGTTCAATTTATTAGCACAGGAGCCAGGCAATAACTGTGGATGGAACAGAAAACGCTGAACATCTTAGTAAACTGGATTAGATTAGATGGTCTCTAAATTCTAAATTTATTTCTAATTCTGCAGGGTGAATTAGAGGACATTATCAATCACACTGATTCTATAAGACTTTACATTGGCTCATACAATGGAATAGGACCTGTCTAGTAAGAACTAGATATATTTACACAGACCTGCAGAAGCAGAAACTTGGAACTGTTTTAAAGATGTTCTGTATTTCCTTGGAATATGTAACCTAATTAATCATACCAAAATATTTTTTGGGCCTACTAATGCAGAGCCTTCTTAAGTAGGATATATGACCTCTGACATCAAATATTTTTTGGACTATGAAGAGTGTCCATATTTTCTTCCCTTTTTCCCTCCATACCCAAAGTGAATACCAGCAATGAATCCTTTAATTTACAGTCACCAGATCTCTACATTACACTGAGATGTAGCTATACATAATGACATAAATTTTCATCATGCAAAGCATATTGCTCATTTGTCCTTCAGGTTTTTAACTTTGATAGCAAGGAAACTTAATATTTTATCATCAGTGATTGTTGAAGAATAAAGGAACTGCTACTCTCACAATTGATAGCATCTAGTTCAACACTATTCTGAGATCACCCCAGTGATGCAATCTGTCAGGTCATCACGTTTCAGAGTGTTCTTATTGCTCTTGAAAGCTAACATAATTTCTAAGAAAAATTAACATAGAACATAACAGAATGACATAGTAGATTAATGGAACAGAAATCAAACATTGGATGCAAGTTAAATTCCAACACAATTTTTACCAAAAACAATTTAAACCAAGAAAAATCTGGGTCTGCAAAATGCAGGATCTTTTTTTTTAAGAAATAATCTCTTTCAAGCTCATGGCAATGCCCAGTATAGAGCACTCTAAAATTTGTTAATGTATTATTAATCAAGGTAAATGAGTGGAAGAAAAGTCTCATGATAGTATGAAAGTTAGAGATGAGCATGGTTACTTCAGGGGTCAGTGGGGACCCACGCCTTGATGATTACACAGAATATTTATTTGTAAGGACTGCAAAAATAGCACTGGGCAGGAAAATAAAACAAAATTTTCAGGCCTTGAAAATGTAAATGTGGACTTGGTAAACTAAAAGGCCCACGAGACTCCAATGTAGAAAACTATTACACAAAATTTACTTAACATTTATTTCTGCAGTGGCAACAGAGCTGGCATGTCAGATGATCTGGAAAAGGCAAAATACAACAACAGGAAAGTGTAGAATAGTACAGAAGAACAAGTGAGCAAGCTTATCTTTCCATTAGGTTTAAAGGTGAAAGGAGGAATAAAGCAATAATGAAATTAAGATACTTACTGCTGTCCACGCATTTCTTTTACACCGCGCACACAGCCATCCTTCACAGATCTCATGAGAAGGAACACCATAACAACCTAGAAAATTATAACATGAATCCTCCATTAGGTCTCTTGTATCTTTAAAATGTTACATTTCACAAAAAAGTAAATAAATAAAGTCAGGACAATGGTCTACTGTACTGTTTGTACAGCTTAGGAAAAAACATACACAAGTCTGTCTCAAAGTAACTTTTATTTCTAATGCTTCATAATAAGATATCAGAGTGTGTGTGGCTCTTAACGCTAACTAATGCTCACATTAAGATAATCTTTGAATGAACAATAACTAAACTTCTAAACTGTCAAGTCTAGTCTTTCACTTACACATAAAAAATAAGATGCAATTCATGAAGCACTTTTGTGAAATATTAAAATAAATAAATTTTGACATATTATTTTTGGAATTAACATAACTTAAAATTACATGTCAAAATTAAATACAGTTGGCTTTAATTTCAGTAATGGGATGAAGGCTACACAGTCCATGATTACTGATGAAAGGATGTCTTCAGTTCAATTTGTCTGGTAAGTCAATGCCTGGCCCAAACTAACTAAGGAGATGACTGATGGTGCAAATATATGCAGTAATTATATGGCACCTAGAAACATGTGACTAGGGTTGATCCCCAGCATGAAAGAAAGAAAAAAATTAAGATGGCTAAACTGGCATCTGCATGTAATCACAGGACTCAGAAAGATAAGGAAGGAAAATGCCAGATTCAAGTCCAGCATGATGGCTATACAGTTAAAACCCAGTCTCAAAAGGAAAAACAAGAAAAGGAACAGAAAGGAAAAGAGCACATTTTATCATCACTTTCTGAAAAAAGAGGGTTTTGAAATATTTAAAAGATTAATTTTTGACATAAGATTTCAGTAAAAAAGCATAAAATACTAAGTTCAAGCACATGTTTATAAAATATTGTGACTAGACTACATAGCTGGCAAATTCAGGAATCAAGATTAAATCTCCATTTCTTGTGTCCAAGTGCTTGGTCTCTTGAATGTACATAATAATGAATTTTATGTGTATGTATGTGCATGTTACAAATTGATATTAATACAAGAAGAGTGCTACTATTTTTTAAGCAAGTGATGCTCAAATTATTTGGGGAAGCACCTGGTATCTAATTAACTCTGGTATAAAACTATCATTGTTCCAGCCTAAACAAAGAAGATGATAGCTATATCATAAACCATTCAAACTACACTGGGATTAACAGACCAGACATAGTATGTTCACAGAATATGTAATTAAGGGCAAAGGACATAGCACACTGGCAGACTGCTTGCATGGATTGCATGAGGCCCCAAGTTCAATTCCAAAACAACAAAAAAATTTTTTTCTTAAAAAAAGAATACAATTTTTGAAAAGGCAAAAAAATAAAGAAAAATACATAGTTCAGTAAAATCTGAAATTATAAAGTGCTTTAAAACAAAGTTGTAGTATATAATAGGTTTTTCAATGTCTTCAATAGAACTTACATGGCAAGCCAATTTTTTACAGATGTACTTACCACTTATCCACCTGTGTAAAATTAACAAATGATTCAGATATGGAGCTTAACCATCTCATTCCAGGGGAAAAATTATTGTAATGACTATAACCCCCTGAAAAACAGTACAGACTACCTTATGAAGTATAATTCTCAGAATTACTAAGGGAATATTCATTTTTCTTTTAAAAAGTCACAAAGAAATATAACCATCAATCAGTATTGAACATTCAAATTCAATTTTTGTATCTTAAATAAAATTCAAATATGTGAAAGGAGCATCCTAATGACACCTCAGCTGGTCGAAAAACAAAAAATCCAGACTTACTCTCCACTGGCACTGCATAAAATGGAAAGGAAAGGATGGCTGTCCACTCAGTTTCACAAGAAGAAATGTGAGAATGACCCAATATTAAGAATGCTAACAGCTCAATGCAACAGACTTGACAAGTTCCAAAGAGGTGAGAAATAAGAACTAGGTAATGACTGAAAAGCCAGTGACTGAAGAATTACAGATGTATTTACTTGCATGAACTTGTACACAGCACTTTGCACAAGAAATTAGAAGACTTGTTCCATCTTCTTCAAGGAAGGCATTGGGTGGGGAATAGTCCATGTTTTCTTCACTGTAAATAAAACACATCTCTGGAATGAGGGGCTTAGTTTTTTCTCTTGACATGGACAATTCATTAAATTTTGTCTCCCATCTAGTATCATTTTCTTCATTGCTTCTATCTGCCTGAAAAACACAACATTTCCACATGAGTGAAAAACATGCAAAAGAGTTCATTCATTCAGGCCACATCAATCCACTAATAACTGTTGCAACCACAGACTTCCAACTTATATCCTACCTGGGTTTTGGGGGTTTTTTATTTGGGGGAAAATGGGGGTTCAGGGAGGGAAGGGAGCAGTACTGGAGTTTGAACTCAGGGCTTTGTGCTTGCTAGG
This sequence comes from Castor canadensis, assembly GCF_047511655.1. Taxonomy (NCBI): domain Eukaryota; kingdom Metazoa; phylum Chordata; class Mammalia; order Rodentia; family Castoridae; genus Castor; species Castor canadensis. The sequence goes on from NC_133398.1 coordinate 64,388,506, forward strand.
CAGGAACCTGAGTCAATACACCAGCCCATCTGTTGTTGTTCTTAATCCAATTTCTAGTTTTTTATCAGTGCTCCTTCTCAGACTCCCAGCCAAAAGCAAATCCATAGAAACAAGAGAATATTCTGAATGTATGCTCATACAAGAAAGAGATGAGCTACTTAACTGTGTTTGTCCAGAAACAGTTAATGGAATGAATCAATTCTATTGATGTGTTTTGCCTAGTTATTTGTACTAGGTTAAAAACTGCTTTCATTTACTGAAAAAATATTACCTGGTTACCCTTGAAGGAGTATTTTCAGAGACCCATTTTAATCGGGGAACAGCAGTGAAAGAGGTTTCTAAGGCATCTGCCTCTCACAAAGGCTTATATAAAACATCACAGAACTAGTGTATGTGACCAAGTAAGAAAGGATCATGTGCCAAAAAAAACCCCTAAAATAGCTCACCAAAATATATAAAAAATGTTTAGCACTTATTTGAAGACATAACTAATTATGCTTACTAAATTTGCTTACTAAAGCATAACTAATTAACCTTACTCTCTATAGACATCTAATATTAATAAATTTCCCATCTAATAATTTACCTGGAAATTTTTAGGTTATGGGAAAATTGGCAAATTCTTATTGACATAATAATCAATAAGAAGTTAAAATACAGGTTGGCAGAATGGCTCAGGACCTACCTAGCAAGTGTAAGGCCCTGAGTTCAAACTCTAGTATCACCAAAAAAAAAGAAAAGAAAAAAAGTTAAAACTCAAAAATCTAACAGCTAAAACAAAAATGTTTGTCACTCACCAGTGTCATATTCAAAAACATGAAGTAAGTAAACTACTTCTATCTATAAAAATCTAAAAATATGAAATATCATGCAGTCTTCTAAGAAACATATGAAAAGAATAAATGTACTCTTACAAAAACTCTAAAAATGTGATTTTGAGCAAAGTATTTCTGATTCTTCTAGTGAAAGAAAAACCTAAAACACAATGTTCATATCAATACACTTTGTAATATATTCTACCCTAAAACAGCATATAATTCCATTCATTTGATTCCTAAAGATCATTTCTTCTGTGTGAGAGGTGAAGAATGTGATCCTGCCTGAGTTGAGAAACTGTCAGTATAATATGCATGGAATAATGATGGAAACAACTTCAAGCACAGCTGGCTGAGGGGGTGAACCGGATAACTGAGTTTCTATTGAGAACTGGCTGTGTCTTTTGCAAGTTCCACATGGTGAGGTGAAGAAAGACATTAAAAATTAGGGCCCAGGGCTGATATTGATATTGCTTAAGAGAACCATTTTCAAACTTAAACAGAGACCAGGTCTAAGTTCTGTATTTATAAGGCTCTATTTTTAAGCTTTAAGTTTGATGTTTCTTGATAAAAGGAGTAGAAAGGTTAGAATTACTCCTCCCTCGAAATAAACGAAGATACTAAAAAATGATACTGTCAGAAAAATGGGTTCCTAACAAGCATGTAGAAATTGTTTCTTGTTCTAGGAAGGCCATTAGCTAAAAAGCATTATTGAATTCAATCTGATGTGCATACTGGCCTACAATGATTAACAGATGACCTCATGGGTGGACAGTTACAAAGAAAATGCAATAGTGAAAGGATGTGTTGACAGTCACACCCTGAGTTACCTTGTAGTATGGCATGAGCAGAGTACAGATAGCACAGTACGGCTCCATTTTTGCTGTGGCTACATTGTACTCTTGCTCAGCCACAAAGTTAGGAGACTTCGTCTGCCAAAGATGGATGAGAGGTTTTGCCCAGGACTCTGTTTCTTCCACTTCTTCCTCAGTGGATGGAACCTCAGGCAATTCTGAGGGAAGAGGGCATGAAAATACAAAGAGCAGAGATCAAGGGAAAAATAATCACCCTATTTATAAAAGAAACACATATTCCAAAGTGTCTGTGATATTGATCAATGCCAAATACCAGGCCTATTTTGTCTCTCAAATACATGCAGAGAAAAAGAATTAAGGGAATTTCCTTCTCATCCTCATTATCCTTCAAAGACTAGATGAGATCATAGGGACAGAAAATGAACCTCCCTTTGTCACCTTCCTACTCCTACCAGGAAACCTTATAACTTAACTACTTTGGCATTTTCTACCACCATGACACTGCCTGTGATAAAATAAGTCTATTGTCTGAGATTATCTTCTAATAGGGAATTCTCTAACCTAGTGACTTCCTTATCAATGCTTTTATGTCCTTCACCTAAAATAGTACATGGTTGAATGGACATTTATTAATTGGACTTCATTAAATTAATTTTTGTGTTCAAGAACCCATGACAAGATTTATAGAGCACCTATAATTTGCCAAGCAATGTACTGGCATTACATGGATATTAAAGAGATTTCTATGTCGTATCTTTTTATTTCTTCTGTATGATGCTCCTAGAGTATTAAGTCTCTTAAGCATGCATTATCTGTTAACAAAAAAGAAGTAGAGATCAACTCTACAAGAATACTTTGTGAAACCTTACAGAGCACAGCATGCTAACAGAAAAGAATTCCTCTGGCCTATAGCAGAAAAAAGTGTATCTCAGAACAAATGGCAGCAGCCACATTTTATGCTTAATATCTAGAGCTGTGACCCATCCTAAAATTCCTTCCCAGTATTGTCACAGTCTTATGAATAAATACTAAAGAATAATATCCTTAACTACAAAGCACTGGTAAACCACTGTGTTCCAGCCCTTGCCATCTTTGGCTTAGGAGTCAAAGCAGATTACAGAAATAGAACAATGGGAAAAGAATGAAAGAGACTAAAAAGATGTCATGTTCAAACTGAAGAAAAAGGAATGATATTATTTCCATGACAGTGGAATTGTCACTATTATTATCATTATTAGTATTATTATTACAATGGAAAATGCTTCGGACTGAGACAGGGAAGTAGAACTTGAAAACAAAAGGTCCCTATTCCTAATGAAGTAATCTGACTCCAAATGTAAATTGGTTCCACATCCTTTGCCTTACATTGCACAATAGAAGACATACTATGAGGACAAATGGTTGACAAATGAAATATTGGAGTGGAAAACAAAGATGGAGAGAGGAAGGAAAGGAAGGAGGGGAACTGATGGGAATGAAAGGATGTTACTAATACTCATTGTGTAACAATAAATTTACTGCAAGAGTTACTTTATTTGACAAAATGGAAACACACCTGATAACTGAAACACTTATGCATGAGGTTGGTTATAAGCATACATGACATTCCCAAGACATTACAGAGAGACAGGAAATACTTAATTTCTAAAGCCTGAAAAAGAATTAGAAAGAGGATGGTTTGCAGATGATGGAGTCGGGGAGAAGGTGGTTGTAGGCAGAGCTGTGACAGACATTCCAATTATACTCCTGTGACAAGGCATGATCTGGTAAAATTAACAGCCTGCCCTAAACCTTTCACAACACTGAGCTAATAGGTGACCCTCATCTATATCTCTTCTTGCCTAAAGATGACATCACACTCTGGCCCAAAGAGCATCTGCTTTCCACCATCATTGCAAAATCTTACAGCAACACTGTGCAGCACCAGTAACAGAGACCTGGTAGTGTAGAGACCCAGCACTGGATACAAATTCTCTCATGCACAAAGTTACATAGACTCCTTCTTCATCTATTTCAAGGTTTACTTTTTTCTTTTCAATACTAAAATAAAAGGGTATATGTAAGCTTTTTAATTCTAAAGTGACAAGGTTCTCTGTAATATATAAATATACATATTCTTAAAACAAACCCACCCAGTCATCGTACTTACCTTTTATCCCTTTGACAAACTATTGTTGCAATGTTTTATTGGGGCATAAGTTTGATGTCAGTTATTCAGATTTTAATATTGCTTGACAGTAAAAATACTGCTACACTCTGGAATCTATCTATCTATCGAGATGCTGAAATTTCCTCATCAAACTCTTCATTCTTTCCCAATCTCAAAGAACTCATTCTCGCCCTTGAGCCATACTACTAAAGCATAGACTAATCCTGGCTATTACAGATTTATGACATTCATGTAACTGGAAAACACAAACCTTTAGGGATCCAAGAATGCTCTAGGGGGAAAAGTCCCTTCAAGATATCTCAATATTTTTATAATCACATGATTATAAATAAAAACCCCTTCCTCTCTCAGCTCCCAAACACTATTCTCTACTCCTCTTCCTGGTGATTTTCAAGGTATCTTCATTGACTTTTGAAAAACACAATTTTGGGGGCCAGAAGCATGATTCAAGCAATAGACTGCCTGCCTCACAAGCATGAAGCCCAGAGTTCAAACCCCAATACTGAACGCCCCTGCCAAAAAACCTTTTTAATGTTTTCTTTTATCACTTGGCATCATTCTGCCTAGGAACATACCAATTTGCCCATTCTCACCATTTTTTAAACTTCAGTTGACAGATGGACATATAAATATTTCACTATAACCTCTTGTACATAATTATACTATAACATCATACATTTTGTAACATTCTGCATAAAGAAAGATCAACCACTATGGAAAACAGCATGGAGGTTCCTCAAAAAACTAAAAAAAGAACTGCCATATGATCCACCAATTCCACTCTTGGGAATAAACCCAAAGGAATGTGAGTCAGGTTACAATAAATGCAAACCCATGGTTATTTTAGTATTATTCACAATAGCTAAACTATGGAAACAGTCAAGATGCCCCACTACTGATGAATGGATTAAGAAACTGGTATTTATATACAATGGAATTTTATTCAGCCATAAAGAAGAACGAGATTTTGTTCATTGTAAGTAGATGGAGAACATTATCTTAAGTGAAGTTAGCAATGTGCTAACTCATGTGGAATACAGACCTAGTACAAATATAGCAATACAGGTCACACTAAGGGGAGGTCACATACAAGAGGGAGAAGGTAAAAGAAGGAAGTTAAGAAGGTGAATACAGTTGATGTACTCTCCAAGCAAGAATTAATAATGAATTTTTAAACCAGCTGTAACCACCATAGAAAGGGACTAAGGTAGAAAGAAGAAAAATAGAGGAGATGAACCAAATCAGGCTATAATACATATATAAATGGAAGTGCCATAAAGAAACACTCTGTGTAGCTATCTTAAATAAGCAAAAAGGTCATTATTTTCTTTTTTTCTTATACAAAATCAGAGAACTGGAGGGTGAAACAGGTCCTGCATGTGTGTGTGTGTGTGTGTGTGTGTGTGTGTGTGTGTGTGTGTGTGTGTTACCAGTGAGAGACAGGCAGAGGTGAGGAAATGGTAAAGAGGGGTAAACAAGGTGCAAATGTGACACATGTATGTAAATGGAACAATGATCTCTGTACAAACTATTCCAGGAATGGGGAGAAAGGGGATGAAGGAGAATGGTGGAGGGGGAGAATTCAAGTGTGATATATTTAATATATTGTAAGAACTTTTCCAAATGCCACAATGTACCCCTATGCAGCAAAACAATAAAAAAAATAGAAATATCTGCTTAAAAAAAAAAAAGAAAAAGGAACTTAGAGATTTGTTTTCCTAAAACTAACCTAAGACACAGCAAAGAGAATTTAGAATACACAGAATTTTTTAATGATGATAATGGGAACCACTGCTAGCGGGTCACTAGAAGGGGTCCACGGAATATAGCCTAACCTCCCAAATGTGAAGGTCCTGCCTAAAGGCCAGATACAGAATGTTGCCAGCCCAGGAGTAAGTTGCCCTGGATACAAGCAAAACAAAACAAAACAGAAGTGAAGACAACATTCTAAAATATGTATAAACTTCCCCTAACCCTTTTCTCTACAGAATTTATCTCATAACCCCTAAAAGAGGTAGAAAGTGCAAAACTATGTTTCAAAATATGAGGTAATTTAGTGACCCTTAAAGTGAAGATGTTTACATTTTGGAAAACAGATGACTGGGTACAACTTTAAGGAAATTAAAATTACATCTACATTAAGTTGGATAAAATTGCTGTTTTGGTAGGGTAAAACAAACTATCAAATTCTGACAATTTCATGTATTTCAACCTAACACAACAATTCACTTTTCTCAAAAGTAAATGAACCATTCAATTGTAATATCAAAAAGTGTTCGCCAGGGTTAAAGTGGTAGCACATATGCCTAACAAGTGTGAGGCCCTGACTCCAAACCCCATTACTGCCAGGAAAGGAAAAAACAAATAAAAACTGCTGTCAGATATTTTCTACAAGACTTTGAAGAATAGCAAGACATACATGAAGTCAAAAAAATCCAAGTTTTTGAAAAGAATCAAAAGTTTTAACTGCCATCTTGCAATCCCCATGCTTTCAGCACATCCAGATACCAGACCACGACTTCAGGCTGGCCACGGTTTCCAAAGTTACAAGATAATGTGTGAAAAGCAAAGAAAGCAACTGTACTATATAAATTACAAAGTAAGCATATTTTGCCTCTAATTCAATCAAAACCTGATTAACCACTAGCATAATAAAAGTGAGGTATGTTTTTTATCTTTATTTCCCATGTTTTCACTAAAGTCAAGACCACTGGGACTTCCAATAGAATTTAGTGACAGATAAGTCAAGCTCAAGAGAGAACACCCAACTATCCTTACAAAAGCAAATGCTAAATAGAATATTCATTTGGTCTTAGTGCCAATACCACCTAATATTTTTGTCCACATAATGCAGGAAAACACTGACCGTGACCTATCCAAAACCATTTCAATTCAATGTACTTAAAATCAGCTGAATTTGCCAGCTTATTACTTATACACATAAACATGACTATGCTTCTTATGAAAGTATATTACCTCAAGCTAGTAACAATTAATGGAACAAATAGAAAGGATCATTATGCAAAAATTAATAACATCTGTAGCATGACATGCAGCAGCTATCATGAAATTGCATTTGTTTTTCAAAATTGGCAGAGAAAGGGACTTGATGTAGAAGGAAATACTTTCTTTGGGAATGTACTTATACCACATTATTTTCCTTTTTAATGAAAACCAGTCATAAGGCAAGGACTAAAAGGTTCCCTCTCATATTATACTTTTACGAAATTAAAGAATTTTAACAGTTTGAAAGAAACTTTGGATCACTAATCCAAATCCTATTTCAACATACAGATGAGCCTTGAAGTAATTGCATCATTCAGTTGTCCTAGGCCAGATAGTCTTTAACTGATACAGAAAAACACAGCTAGATCTCAGCCAGATTACTATGAAAGAGACAAGTGAATATTGCCATCTGACCAAAAAAAAAAACACATGAATGCTTTAATATTTACAACAGTATTTGTTTTTATTACTTAAAATAACATTAATAAGCTTGAAAAAGAAGAGATCATATTTGGCCAATACACTGACTTACTCCGCAAAATAAAACAAAACAAAAAAAAAAAATACAGGCAAATCTATATCAAAATGGCTAACAAAAAGAGTTAGTTACAGCATGCCAGGAGGAGGAGGGCAAAATTCTCCCCTAAACGTCAAAATTCCTATTCTAAATAATGTCTTTTTATTTGAGGGACAATTGCAAAGTGTCCAAAAGCCAGTTTACATTGTACAGTGAGTAAATGACAAAGGTTAAAGAATTCAGAAAATACCACAGGAAATCTCAAAAGAAAACAAAAGTTCTGTATCTTAAACAAACAAAAATACCTTTTTTCAAAAATGGACAACAAGAAGGTAAAACAGGCCCTACCTGGAGGAGGAGGCCCTACCTCCAGTGGGAGGGGGGAGGATATCAGGAAAGGGTATAAAAGGGTGAATATGGTAGAAATATTATGTACTCATGTATGAAAATGGAAAAATGAGACAGGGCGGCAGGGTGGGGGGATAAAGGAGAATGGTGGAGGGGGTGAATTCAACTATGATATGTCATAAGAACTTTTGTAAATGCTACATGTTACAGTGTACCCCCAGTACAACAATAATATAATTTTGGAAAACATGAGAAAAATGAATAAAAACTCAAACTAAAGCTCTAATACAGAGAAATTATTGGGTAGTTCCAGACTGGGGAAAACATGCTAAGGTCCAGTTTAGTATACAATTGAATTATAAGCACAACCTAAAAAGAAAGAATGTGAAACAGAGAAAATCAGTTCAGGAAGGAATCAAATTTTATCAGACTGGAGTTCCTGAGATTTCACTTACTTGAATGACTTTAAATGTATACATTTTATTCTTCTACAGAACTGAAAGCCTACATTAAATGGGCTAAATAATGGTCAGACACTAAGAATGATCTCTATTTAAAGAAGTACTTTCTGTCTTTCCCATCTCTATACTTAAATATTCAATCCATTTCTGAATGAACTATAACAAATAGAAAAACTTGCAAAAAAAATTACTATAACATTGTCTGAAATACATTCTTCATTTAACCCTCAAAGCACACAAACAATAGAGAGACAGGATTAGGTCTAAACTGTGGTTAATTTCAAAGAAATGTTTCACAACACATTACAATACTAGTGGAAAAAAGTACTGACTGAGCAAATTATTCAGACAAATCAGATGAGGAATCAAAAGTCATAAACAGGGCATTCTTCTGAATCTTGCCAAGATTCAAACTTATACATGGGGTCACCTCTGCATTTTGGTCAAATGGCAATCAGCTACTTTTAAAAGTAGCTTTCAGTAAATCATCTTATCCTATTTTGGGGCACTCACAATATCCCCAAACCCATGGATAAACCATAGATTTGTTAAGAATTCTGATCACTCATGACACATCTTTTTTGTTTTGTTTTGTTTTATTATTCATATGTGCATACAATGCTTGGGTCATTTCTCCCCGCTGCCCCCACCCCCTCCATTACCACCCACTCTGCCCTCTCCCTCTCCCCCCTACCGCCTCAATACCCAGCAGAAACTATTTTGCTTTTATCTCTAATTTTGTTGAAGAGAGAGTACAAGCAATAATAGGAAAAAACAAGGGTTTTTGGTAGTTGAGATAAGGATAGCTATACAGGGAGTTGACTCACATTACTTTCCTGTGCATGTGTATTACCTTCTAGGTTAATTCTTTTCAATCTAACCTTTTCTCTAGTTCCTGGTCCCCTTCTCCTATTGGCCTCAGTTGCTTTTAAGGTATCTGCTTTAGTTTCTCTGCATTAAGGGCAACAAATGCTAGCTAGTTTCTTAGGTGTCTTACCTGTCCTCACACCTCCCTTGTGTGCTAAAGCTTTTATCATGTGCTCAAAGTCCAATCCTCTTGTTGTGTTTGCCCTTGATCTAATGTCCACATGAGGGAGAACATAGGATTTTTGATCTTTTGGGCCAGGCTAACCTCACTCAGAATGATGTTCTCCAATTCCATCCATTTACCAGCGAATGATAACATTTCGTTCTTCTTCATGGCTGCATAAAATTCCATTGTGTACAGATACCACATTTTCTTGATCCATTTGTCAGTAGTGGGGCATCTTGGCTGTTTCCATAACTTGGCTATTGTGAATAGTGCTGTAATAAACATGGGTGTGCAGGTGCCTCTGGAGTAACCTGTGTCACAGTCTTTTGGGTATATCCCCAGGAGTGGTATTGCTAGATCATATGGTAGATCAATGTTTAGCTTTTTAAGTAGCCTCCAAATTTTTTTCCAGAGTGCTTGTACTAGTCTACATTCCCACCAACAGTGTAAGAGGGTTCCTTTTTCCCCGCATCCTCGCCAACACCTGTTGTTGGTGGTGTTGCTGATGATGGCTATTCTAACAAGGGTGAGGTGGAATCTTAGTGTGGTTTTAATTTGCATTTCCTTTATTGCTAGAGATGGTGTCATGGACTCATGATGACATGAGTCCCAGCATGTCATCTGCAGCCACCACCAGAAAACAGTGAACTGAGCAGAGAGCACAGTGCGGGTTAGTGTCCAGCTCTTGAGGTGTCAACATGGCACCCTTAGTGTACAGTGGCTTTAGAAATATCATGAAACTCCCACTTACACAAGGGAGTTCTGTGTACAATAAGCACAAAACAGTGAGAACACAGGAATGAAGAGTAGGAAAAGGCATAAAAATGTATATTAGAAACAAATGTGGTAAATTTTCAAAAATAAGAAAACACTGATAAAGAAATGGACACGTACAGAATGAAAGCATCAAAGAACAAATAATAAACCATAAGTACAAAGGAAATGCAGGGGGTTTGATGAAATGCATATTCAGATTATAAGCCTAATGTCAGTTCAGGAGAAGTTCTGGAATTTCTGTCAGCACAATTATTATAGTGCTGCTGCCATGGGTTTAAAAAAAATCTAAGCATTTGAATGATATCAAAAAAAAAGGAGCAAGGAAGCAAATGCCAACAACAAAGCATGGAGGTATTGGTTAAGCACTTTCTAGGATCATCAAAATATTTCCAATGTAGTGAAACCTGACTGAATGTTATCATTTAACTTTATATCAGAAGCATTATGCTCAGAGTGTTAAATATGGTACTCTGGAATTTTTCTCCCTGACTACATATTGTTTTATTGAGTTCCTGAACCATACATAATTTAATCCATTCCCTATTAGTAAACATTTAAGATTTCAACTTAAGCTTTCAACATTGTCAACTAGTCTCTTCATTTTGACATATTGCATGGTATGTGTGTACTGTATATTGTCTATCTATGTGTCTGTGTATGCACATGTGTATGTTAAATGATTTCGTAACAGAAATATAAAATCAAAAGAAGAAGAAATTTTAGTTCACTAGTAACTTCTTTTATTTTGACATAGTCTTGATCTTCTTTTCTTACTCTATAGTCCTTTCTCTACTGTAGTAAAAAAAAAAACAAATCCTAGGAATAAATCTATTCTCTGATCATATTTTAACTGTATATGCTGAAGTCAACAATAGATGCATCATTGCTCTGCTGGCGATGTGAAACAAAAATAACTCACCAAACCACAATAGGCTAATCCTTAGGAAGGACTCATTTACTGACCCAAATAATATCATAACCTTGGGGTCCTCAATACCCCAAAGCATTAGCTACATCTGCCTTTTAACTTTGAGGGAGTTCTAGGATTTGACATGGTGGTAAAGAAAATTCTAATCCTGTCAGAGTACAAAACTGAAATAGCTGACATTAAATATAAAAATTGCTCACATTTATATAGATAATTAAAACAGCATGTTTTTCTAAACACAGAGACTATTAACTGGACAAGGATTTAGAGTGCTTTATATTTGGAGTATTTCATAATGTATTGAAGTTTTTTGCTATCCTTTTAATGGCTGATTTCAAGATTTAGTATTCAACTTATCCAGGGCTTCCCTGATTTGGAGGAGTCCAAAAGTTATTTAGCCACAGTGATTGGAGTGAGAAGTTGGCTGCTAAGGACTTGCAAGAGGAGAGGAGTCAAAGTGGAAATATAGAAATACAGACAAATAATGAGGTACAGTGGAAGGAACCAGAGGTATGAAAGTGCAAAGAACATGTGAAGAATATGCACAGTAGAGGTAGAAGAGGTGAGTGGTAAGAAGTGGCTGAAAAGTTCCAAGAAGGAAAAGGATATCTCCAGGTAAAGCAATAGCTTCAGGAAAATCAAGGGAAGAAAAAGCATTAGAAAATATCCAGAATGGGGAATTAAAAAAAAAAAACCTACCTGAAAGGATGGAAAGAAGAATTCAGATAGGGGAACTGAGGGAAATGAAGCAAAAGAGAGAGAAGCACACACTGTATTATGAATGGCCTCAATCCCACACTAAGGAATTAAATTTATTCTGTATTGAAATAGGAGGCATCCTCACCAACCAAAGGTAAAGAAATATCCTGCAGGTTTCTAAGGTGTTTGCCCCCTCCAAATGGATTAATCCTCTCAATTCTAGTATTCCTTCCCTTTGGACACTAAACATGGACAAGAGCACAAATGTGCCAAAAATATCAACACAGCACAACAGGAGAATGGGTTATCTTCCAAATCTCAGTTTTAATTCAATTTGTATAATTATTTTAATACCAGAAAATTTTTTTAAAATAGAATTTTAATCCACGTTCCCATATTAGCTTGTACAATTCCCAAATCTTGGAGAAAATATAGTTGGAAATATTTCAGTTAAAAAAAACAATTTAGTGTATGTGAATTTAAGGTTTTTTGCAAAAAATGAATTAACATTAGTTTTTATGTAACAGTGCTCTAGTCTAATAATCATTTTTATTGTGCAATTCCCTCTTCCTCACTAACACCAACTATTATGCCTTGCTGATAAACATGGAAACTATTCTTCAAGGAAAGAAAACAAGCTGAAAGTCAGGAGATGTTTGATGATCCTGTATCTATGGGATCTACCACCAATCAGTATGATTTCTACAGTTTCAGGCCATTTATCAAAGAGCCAGAGCAGGGTCCTAAAGAGAACAACTTAGAGGTGACTCATCTCCTATCTGCACAAAAGCTCAGTCAGGTACCATTTCTCTCTATTGGGGGGTCACAGTCCAGCTTCAATAGAAAAACACTAGTTTATTAACAGGGCACATTGACCATTGTATGCAATTTCTCAGATGCACTAATACAATTACTCTCCCATAAAAGAGAAATGCAAAAGGAGCTAAGTAGTTGAGGTACAAAATCCCCAAGGGCAGTTTGTGTGATCCCAGTGAGTGCCAAACCGATTGTACATCTCAATCTAACAAGAATAATGTTCAATCAATTCTAATAGTTCAAATAACTTGGACTCAGAGGGAAAAGGGTGAGGTAACATTCAAGTGCCCAATGATATATTAAAGAATATTTTCCATTTTCATTTCAGAAGCTTGTGAAATTCTTTAGCCATAAGAAAAATTTTACAATCATCCATGTTTCAACAAAATATTTAACCTTAAACCCTTGAAACAACTTTGTTAATCTAATCGATTTATAAATTTTGCAAGCAATACAGATTGAAACCAGAACTGCTCCCCATGGAGAAGCTCCATGTGATTGCTCACATCAAAAAATACTTCCTGGGAAACAAGCACAACAGAGAAAGCAATGTGCCTTATATTTTAGTGTAGCCCAAACTAATCAGAGAAGAAATGCTGAAGGCAAGCTATGATAAACTGAAACAGATATGGTGTAAGAGCTCTTCTTTGAGATAGTAGCTTTTTCTAAATTGTTAATTAAGGTCACCTGCCTGTAAGGCTGCTGTCAAGGGAGCAACTCAATAGGGTTCAAGTTTCTTGTCTGTATTAAATACATTTACCAGACCATATCAACAATATTAGCAGATTTTTTTTCTTTTATACACTGTCTTTTGTAACATATATTTAGGTAGGAAAAAAAGACCACATAAGGGTGGTGGTACATCCTATACAACCAATCCAGGATGGAATTCGGGTTTGAATAATAAAAGTAATGCAGCATATTAGCATATATTTCCATAATTCATCATGCTGAGTTGTTCATTTTTTTGTTTTCTGAGGCAAGTCTCACAATGTACCCCATGTTGGCCTTGAACATGCCATCCTCTGCCTTACCCTTCCCAATGCTGGGATTACAGATGTGAAACATCACACCTAGCTCAACTTCTTCTTCTTCTGATTTTATTTCAGCTAGCATAAATCATTTTCCTTCTAGTGTTGATAAAATCAAAGCACAAATTTGTATAAAGTAAAAGATAATACATATGAGTATTGTCTTTTACAAATTTTTACAAAATTTATATAAAGTAAAAGATAATACATATGAGTATTGTCTTTTACAAATACATATGAGTATTTTGTTTTGCTGAAAATTGAGTTTGAACCCAGGGCCTCACACTTATTAGGCAGGTGTTATACCACTTGAGCCACACTCCTAGACCTTTTCAGCATTAGCTGTTTTTCAGGTAGGCTTCCCACATAGCTGGGATCATAAGTGAGTACCAACCACCACACCTAGCTGATTGATGGAAATGGGGTCTCTTAACTTTTTGCACAAACATCCTATGCACTTGATTCTACCTCGTAAATAACTACAATAATAGTCATGAACCACCACTCCAGGCTTGAGAACTGATTCCTAACTCCTGGAAAACCTTCTGGGAATGACAAACTTTAGGATTTACAACAAAAGACTTTTACTAATGATTCTAATAGATTATTTGAAACAAGTTTTTTCTCTCCTTTTTCTTTCTGTGGGACTGGGGTTTGAACTCAGGGTTTCAAACTTGCAAAGCAGTTGCTCTTCTGCTTCAGCCACACATCCAACCCATTTTGCTTTGGTTATTTTGGAGATGGAGTCTCTCAAACTATTTGCACAAGTCACTCTCAAACCGTGATCCTCCCAATCTCAGCCTCCCAAGTAACTAGGATTATAGACATGTAATCGAACTATGTCAAGCAAGACTTTATCCCTAAAATCCAAATCCCCTTTGCCTAAGAGTTGTTTATTACATGCGATCTCCAAATGATATCCATTTGACACAGGATCAATGTGCCTCTCTACTGAGCAACTTTTCACAACAGATTATACACAACAAATGGTATATACAAAAAAATATTCTGAAGAAGGTCACAAACTCACCTTCATCACTTGCCACCTGCTGCTTTACAACAGTCATTGGGGACCTGGATGGAGGCTTAGTAAGTGGATGGCGCCAACTCTTAGCAGTTTTGGTCTCTCCCTCTATTGTCTGGTTATAGAACAAAAATGGAAAAAGTCAAAGGATAGTTCACAATGATTTATGGTAATTATGAAAAAATCTTGTGCTTATTTACCACTTAAAAAATTGTGCTTATTTACCACTGAAAAAAATTAGACTAGTGTCAAAAAGAAGAAGAAACTGCTCTGCTGTTAATTTTTCCAAAAGGTCAATTAACTCTCCTTCAACTTCATGTTAAAATACTAACTAGCTGGCAGAGTGGCTCAAGTGGTAGAGCATCTGCCCAGCAAGCATAATGCCCTGAGTTCAAATCCCAGTGCTGCCAAAAAAAAGGGAAAACAATTAAATGAAACTTATTTAATTACTAACTGTAGTGCAGGGTACTCTTAGCAAATGAGAGCTCAGCAGTTACAGAGTTTTCAAAAGACCTTTATTTAACACTAGCCTAAATTTAATGACATCTATTCATAAACTATTAAGAACTGTGTTATTGCAACTCTCTACCCTGTGCCTATGTGAAAATATGACAGGTGATTTTGCTATCTATCCTCACAGAAAAGGAAATCTAGCCAAACTGAAGGTGTACCTTTCCTTTCATTCAGAAATGAACCAGACAAGGTCTTCTGACATAGCCCAGGCAGACCTCAAACTCATGATCTTCCTGTCTCAGCCTTCCAGGTGCTAGATTACAAGCACGCACCACTCTGCCTGGCTTGAAAAATACTAGTTTTTTCAATGATACACTGCTGTCATCATGAACCATTTAAGTTGTAAATAGTGAATGTTATTTTTAAACTTATCCTAACCACCTTTTCAAACAGATCAGGACAATTTTTACATTTTTTCATTTTTTTTACATTTTTCATGTGCTTTTTATGAATGTTTTTAATATTTTTAGTAGAGTATAGTTGTACAGCAGAGTTCCATTGTGACATTTTCATACATGCTTACAATGTACCTTGGTTTGATTCAACCCCTCCATCATTTTCTCTCATTCCCCTTCTTTCAAAAACAATTTCAACAGGTTTTACTATTTTATTTTGATAAATATATACATTTTATAGTTCAATGGAACACATAATCCTGCATACAATGATAAATTCTATTGGGTCAAATAAGGAAATTTGATTTTATTTGACATTTTAAGACTACGGAGAAACTGTATTCAAACTTGTTGTTGTGCTTTTATAATGTGCCATGCTACTAAAGAATACAAAAGACCTGAGGTAAGTTTAAACAACCATGGTGGCCCACACCTATAATACCAATTACCTAGGAGGTAAAGATGGGTAGAACAGTGGTTCAAGGCCAGCATGGGCAAAAACATATGTAAGATCCTATCTCAAGCAATAAGGCGGGCATAGAGGCACACATCTGTGGTCTTAGCTATGTGGGAGGTAATGAAAGGACACAGTCTGAGGGCAGCCTGGGAAAAATACAAGATACTACCTGAAATATCCCCAAAGCAAAAGAAGCAGTAGGAACATAACTCAAGTGGTAAACAGCCTACCTACCCTGACTTGAAAGACCAAAACCAAAACAAAACACCAGGAACAATTAAGAGGTAGGTCTGTTCACCAGCCAGCTCAGCCTACTACCACAAACAGCTGAAGCTGTCTGTACTCACCCACTTGAATTTCCTCATCAGCTTCAACATGCCAACAGAGGTTCAGAGGCTGACAACAGTCCTAACTTAATAGGCAAGTAAGGTTCCAGGTACTGTTTATGCTTATAATAGCAATATTAGAAAAACAGGAAGGGGAGTCCCTATCCAAAATCCAGAATGGGGGTGGGTTGGGAATCTAGAGGGGTTTTTGAATTTTCTGAGAGGCAAAAGGATGATTTTTAGGAGTGGGCATGACACTGATACTATGATTCAGTGTCCAACACAAAAAAGTCAAAGAAAAAATGATTAGGTGAAGCATAATGTCAAAATAGAGGCTGTAGAAAGCCAACATGCAGAGGTTAAAACTGTTAGCAGGAGGAGGGTAGAGCCCAACTGGAAATTCTTCCCAGCCTGCGAAATACTGCATCTTGCCTATATCAATGTCAACATGGTTGTGATTTCACACTGAAAACTGGGTCAAGAGTGCACAGAAATTCTCGTACCACTTCTTACAATTGCATATGAGTCTGGCTTTATCTAAAATAAAGACCTTAGTTATATATATATACATATAAAATTAACCTTCAACACGTGGCCAAAGTCCTATGCTTAAGATGATCACAATGAGGACCAGATCTCACAAAAGGCTTACTTCTCACTCATTAAAGAAATATGGTTAAAACCCCTATTTATTTCTGACCTAAAGCAAAATTTAAATGCATAGCATGGTGTTTTCAGAAATCATCCTCAATATACAAGGAATACAGTAGTAATAGATACTGCCACATACACTGGGAATTTTGAAGCTGTTTCTCTCTTCACTGAGGAGCACTGGGATTTCCCCAGGTTCCAGGCCACTTCCATGGCCCTCAACATCACTCTCTTCTCCCTCTGTAAACACATCATTACTCTCTGCCACTGAAGAATATGACTCAGGAGATTTTGGCCATGGGTACTCAGGTGGGTCTGATTCTTCCATTTTCACCTGACCACTAGATGATATGGAATCACTGGGCTTCTTAGACATAGATGGTGTAGTTATGGCACAGGCTTTCTCATCTTCAGTTTTTGTTTCTTCCATCACAGATGCACTTAAGCAGCTATTTCCTGTGAAGTAAAAGACTATTAATAAATCTTCGATTGCACTATAACTAAGTAGGATTGTTCATCTATTCCAACTGATTATATGTCTTCTAACTTTCCCTCTCAACATCCATAGACATAGGGGTAAAGTGTCACCAAAGCATCATGATGCCTTCAGAGTCACTGAGGTGAGAGCCTGAACTTTGTTTAAAAAAAAAAAAATTCCACTGACAAAACAAGAGATTAGAATGAGGTTCTACTACATACCAACATCAAAAAGCAGGACAATCATAATAGTTATCAAAACAAATGTTGATTTGAAATCTATCTAAAAATAAAAATGATATACAAATATGTGATGCTAAGAGCTACTAAATTAAGCATTCCAGTTCTGAGAGCGTATGTAAATGGCAAATATAAGCCCATAGACATCCAATAAAAATCATTTCCTACACTAATCCTATACCATACACCAAGAGCATGGAGAAGACCATGGCTGGGTATGACCTTCACATGGCCATTATATAATGTTATGTAATCATTGGCTTCCTTGTTCATAGGTAGTGAAGAATATGAACCAGCAATCCCCCTCCCCTGACATAGCAACTCACCTGTCTCCTTTATACACACACATAAATACACATACATACAAATACACAGAAAAAAAAGGATCATTTCTACCGATCACATACTAACTATAATACTAAAACCAGCCAAGTCTTCTACTTAAGTGTTCTTCCAGGACTAAAAAACTAGAGATTAAAATGCAAACAACCAGAGAATTAATGAAATTGGGCACACTTTGCCTAATTCCTCTAGCAATTCATAAAGTGATTATAACTAAACCAAGATAATAAAAAACCATGAGTGACTAAAAAGAAATGTTGACGTGTACTGCATTGTCTTCTTTGCAGTTCTTCCCTACCCTCTCAATCTTTGTCCATTTATTACAATTCAATTCAGATATCACCAACATTGAACACCTGTTCTATTTCTGCCCATAGATGACTTTCCTTGGTAGCCTAGAAATACCTCATGACATCTCTGTCATGCAACTTAACACAAAGGATAACTGAATGTTTATTTGTCTAGCTCTTCCCTGAAGTATCAACACATTGGCAAAAGACAAAAAGTCTGTGATATAGTATCTAATCACACAGAGTTTTCAAAAGGAAAGGTAATGAGGCTGGAGAAGCAGTCCTTACTTAGGACTATGTAAGGTCATTCTTTTATTCTAAGTAGAATAATGTAAGAAGGGCAAGATCTCAGATACCTTGTTAAAGGAAGACTGTGACTACCACAGGGAGAGCTATAGCAGGAGTGACTAGAATGGACCCAGTGCAGTATGTATGGTGCTTTTTTTGAGAAGAAAGCAGGACAGTGTTGGATCCAGAGAAGTCCCAAGATTGAAGTATTTATGGGATGACAGTACAGGAGGAATACAGGAATTACCAACTACCTCAATTATTAATAGGGCAAAAACTCCCATGGAAATTAAAGAGCCAAAGCATATTGCAGTTTTAGACAAATATGCAACAAATATGTCAGGGAAGGGGTAAAGTGAGTAAGACTTTCGGAAGAGGGTTTTATTATAAACATGTAACTAAAGGATAATACATACCACTTCACTAGGCAGGCCTTTTAAAAAATTTTGTTGTTCTTTTTAAAATCTTAATCTATATTTTTTTCTTGAAATTATGTCCATAGCTAAAAATCTACAAAGCATTGTCTATAATTGGTTTTCTCTGTCTATGATTTCAAGAACTTTGCAAAACTGTGTTATATATTATAAATTGACTTGCTCAAAAAGAGTTTTCTCTTTAGAAATCTTTTTTATTAAACCAAACAGACACTGCTGGCTGTTTGTCTTGCAATTCCATTATAAGTAGCAGCAGTACCCTCTGATTTCTAAAACATTCTCTTAGCCTCCTGGTTGAGTTAATCTGTAACTGTAGATAATTTATTGGATAAGCTAGGTGGTCCAGTAAGATCTATCCTAGTGAACATAGATTTAAAGCATCAGATCATCAACCACCTAATACAAGCAAAACGTAATTAGTTACTTTCTCACCTGAGAGTTTGGTATTATCTGATAAATTCTGATCCTTCTGCATCCTGCTGACAGAGGTCTCTTGTTTTGAAACTGTGTCTGTGATCCCCAGCTTTGATCCTTCTTCTGTATTTCCACCAAGCTTGCAGTTTTCTGGGCCTAGGTCACAGCTGGGGACCTCCTCCCCATTGACTTCAGGTGACACTTCCTCATCCTCCTCAGCTTTGGGCCTTTTAGAATGAGACCTAGTGCACTGGGCGCTATGAAAAAGAGGAGTGATGTTCAGAAAAAAAAAGGTTGTAATGGATATTAAAAAACCTACATATTGATATTATTGTCATTTGCTTACAAAAAGAGAAAGCTAAAACTTTTAACCTTATGCAAAGATAATCTTCACAATAGATGGAATCTGAAATTGAAATATTAAAACTTTAATACCCACTGACTAAAAATTAAAATCTGACCAATTATAAACTTGATTAATTAACATTGTAGAAAAAATAAAAGATCACTGTTGAATTTTTTTTGGACACAGAGTCTATGGAGCCCAGTCTGAACTGGAAATCATGCCTTGCCTCAGCCTCTAGAGTGCTATGGCATCATAGGAATGCACCACCCCCCCTAGCTAATATGTACAATTTTATGTTTTTATGTATGAGCTAAAACTTTAAATTGTAAAAAAATTTTGAAAAATAGAAGTCTAAATATAAATAAAATAAAAATAATGACACAGTGAAAAGGGAAAATACTAATGATTTAGATAAAGAAGAAAGGAAGAAAAAATTAGGAGGCCCTCTAAAGCTGATATTAGGATCTGATAAATTATTTATGCTTCAAGGTTAACTACTGACTTTCTTTCCCTGAGCCTTATATAATTCTCAGGTATGCATGAAAATCACCCAGATTAAATTCCAAATCATTGATAGCTCAAGGATGGAAAAAGGCTAACTACATGTATTTAATGTCTTATATCAACAGACTAAGAGTGGGCACTTTTTATTTACTTCCTCTGTTGTTATTTTCCAGTAAGTCTGACAACTTTTGTAACAATTACGAACAATTATAAATCAACTCAAAGCAACAGTGCCTCCACTCCCCTACAAACACACATTATTTGCACATGAGACAATACCACAGACTAAGCAGTGCAAGATATCAAGAAAGGCAGAGAGGCAAGAAAGAAAATAGCCAGGGACAGCCCACAAAAATTAGCTGTGGTTGCTGCTAATGGAATAATAGTATTGGTATCATTATTACCATGATCATCCCTTTTGGTGAGGATGCGAGCAGCAGCCCATTTTATGAGCAGTGTTGTACATGTAAATACAGGATGGTTGACATTTCTTGGAGTTTTCAAGGAATCGTTACATTTATTGGGCTTCCATAAAAATGGTATTACTGAAGACAGATGTGCAATCTCTAAGTCACAGGCTGTGCATATCAAACAAGCTTCTTATTAAGCTTTCTAACAAACTGAACAAGGTTCATTTATTATTTTAACCTACTGACAAAATTTTCAAATGTGTTCAATACCACATATCTATGTTATCCATACTCAAAAGACCTACTTAGTTTAACAAGTAGACCAATTCATAGACTTAACTGGAGTATTGTCTTTTCTGCTCATTAAAGTCAGTCCTCAAGATGTACTACTAGTGTATATTCTGAGCTCAAGATTGAATACTGCCTACTTCCAAAGCTGCTGGTGTTTTGGTAATGTAGAGTAACACATTTTTCAAAGGCACTGCCACTCTCAATTATTATTTCTCAAACATTGTTACCCATAGTAAGTCATATACTGTAGGTAGTGACACAACATACACCTATATACATTCACACATATTATGAGGTAATAATTACCCTTACCACATGTGAAGCACTATGTTACTTTTTATTATGTTTTACCTCCTAATTTTAAGATGTTGGTCTTGACCTATTAAATCGATTTAAGAACTAATATTTTGAAAATCTTTCCTGCAAATGATAGGGTAAAATATCAACACCTGAGTTTTAGATTAGCTACTAAATAGTTCTGTGCCCGACTCCATGTTCTTAAGGTTCCTCTGGCTCACAACCATTCTAAAACAGTAAAAAATAAATGCCAAGGGGAAAAAAGAGTCAGAAAATAAGCATTAGAAATGTGGGCAAACAATTAAAATTACAATGTTATTATAGCAAAAAAGTAGAAACAAGCTACAGGTCGAAATACAAGGGATTAGTTAAATACATGCAGGCACTAAAAATTTTTGCTATAGAAAATAATTTAATTACATGAAAAAACACATAACTAGTCATCATATTGTTAAAGAGCATGGCCCCAATTTTGAAAAGGCATATATTAATATATAATAAATACATATGTAAAGGATATATACAAAATGTTAAAATTAGTTATCTCTGGATAGTAAGGATATGGGTGAATTGGGATTACTTCATTATTCTTTTCCTTTATTTTACAAATTTTCTCCAATGCTCACATATTACTTTTACAATCTGAAAGAAAAACAATGAGCAATACTGTAGAGGAAAACATAAAACTGAAAAAATAAAGAGCTAAAAGGTAGCCTAAGGATCTGAGCAACACAACACATACTCTATTCAGTTGGTTTTTAAATAGAAAGCTACCCACAGAAGTCATAAAGTTTTGACATGGCTCTGGCCACAAAAACGGAATGGACAACCATGGTACAGTTCTACTTTACTTCTTATAAAAGAAAAAATCACTGTGCAATATATAGCAAATGATAAGAATTCAGATGAGAAAAGTAATTATCTCAGATGTTCAACAAATGAACTACTAAAGTCAGAAAGAAAATCAATAGCAAAATGAACAGTTATTGAAGTAGTTAAAATATGGAGATGAATGTAAAGAGCCAATATAACTTTAAAATACATTAGTGTAAAGAGTCGAAAAGGTTCTAACTTGTTCTATTTGCCAGATATACTGAGTTCAGGAATATTCTCAAATGCAATATACATCTCTTTCTACGATCTGTTTACTACATATCCCAAGAATTAAAAAATACTTTATCTCAAAATGTCAGTAAGATACTAAGCAAATTTATGATACAGAAAAAGAAATAAAAAAAACTTATAGAAATAGCCTTCAAATATACATTTTAATTGATTAAATACTTCAAGCAGGATAGATGGTGTCATTACCTCTTGGGTGTTTTTCTTAATTTCCTTCTCCTCTGCAGCCATGCTTTTACTTCAGGGGTAGATTCTGGAGTAGGCTTTGTGTGGTCTATGGTGTATATATCCTTTCCTTGTTTCCAAAGCTGGTATCTGTCTGGCTGAAATTTTCTCACAAAGATGTCCATTGAGATTTTTACCATGTCTTTCCTGCAAGTGCACTGAAACACAAAGGAACAATTTCAATATAATTTGCGATGAAACATTTTGGTAACTATAAAAGTCAAACGGAGTTAACAAACCAAACTTCTTCAGAATAGAGATGAGAACTTATATATCCTCATTTATAAATGTGAAAATACTTGGGCAGGGAGTATGGCTCAAGAGGTAGAGTATTGCCTGGCATGGTCAAGGCCCTGAGTTCAATCCCCAGTAGGAAGAGAAGACAGGAGGGGCAGAGAAGAGAGAAGAGGAGAGGAGAGGAAGACTGTGCACTTATTAGTAATAGAAGGATTACCCTCCTATGCTCCTATGACAAGGATGCATTAAAATGTGAATTGTTGATAGAGTGTGAAGGGTAAGTATGAAAACCAGATCCTATGGCTTAGATGTGGTCTGAATATTCCAAAGATCCATTGTGATAAAAGGCTTAGTCCTCAGGGTGGTACTTTTGGGAGGGGTGGAACTTTGGGATGTGGGGCTTTGTGGGAGGATCTAATGCCATTTAAGACAAGAGATGTTTTTTGTAGTACTTTTTTGGTAGTTCATGTATGACTTCAGTAATTCCCTTGGGAAGAGTCTGGTTATAAAAAGAGCAAGACTTTCCCCAGCCACCTTCTTTCTCTCTGCTCCTGTTGCAGATATGAACCTTTGCTTCTACAAGAACGCCTGACATGATGTGCCACCATCCACCACCTTCACTAGGGGAAAAACAAATGTGCCATCACATTTAGGATGCTGAGCCTCCAAAACTGAGAGTTAAATAAACCTTTTCTCTCAATAAGTTAGCTTTCATTTTAGAACAGCAAAACTGACTAATACATCAGAATTGTCAATGAATAAAAGAACCCAAAGAACATTATCATTAAAAGAATTCAAGTAATAACTTGAGATAAATTTTCTGTAAGATATATTTCAATTACATTTGTTTTTATTAACAAATACATTTACAAGGCAACCAATAATTAGGAACACATAAATAGCTTCCACATTACATCAAATACAATATTTAACACCACAAACAGCTACACAACAAACACATCTCATGGAAGAGGGCAGAGGATTAGGTGAAAAGTTCAAAGGAAACGTTATTTTATGTCCACTATGACCATGACTCCCACGAATATATGGTCATCATTTACATCCAATAAAAGAAGTTTCCTGAAAACATATGGGTTTAATTGAATATAGGCCAAAACTCTATGCATTACAGAAGATATTATTCAAATAAATAGTCTCAAAGATTTATGTGATATACCTTAACAGTCCTTTACCTGGTGACAGACTAGTTGGCCAAACATAAGCCTTTCTTTACACGATAAGATTGCCAATATCTTAGTGACACAATTATCATGTCCATATTAATTAATTTCAAGTCCTAATATCCTCTACTCTCAATTTCCCTTCATAGAGTTCTCATCTAAATGCAAGAACTTCTTCTAAATTGATTAGGCATAGGAAGGGTACACCCACACACCTCAACAGAAGCTACCCGAGAAAGGCCTGTGCAAAGCTCTGTCTGATGACTTGATGCCCATAAAAACGTACAGAGAAAACCAACATAGATTTGGAGAATTGTGTACCAGAAAATGTAAGTGAAACTTCTTTCTTTTTTTTTGGCAATTTTGTAACTTTATTTGACACTCAATATTTAGTTCTCATCCACACTGCCTGTGGATTTCTTTCTAATGTGGTAACAGAGACATACATCACCAAAGTATAGAGCTTGTCTGGTGAATCTCCATCGAGACTAACTTCTTTAACTGCAAAGAGAAAGCCCATCACAATCAATGATACCAAAATTCTTCCATTCCCCTATATCCACAGTCAATATTTGGTAGCCCTCCCTACGCCTCCAACCCAAGAAATTCAGCATGCTGTAATTAAAATTGATTCTTACTATAAAATTTCTCCTGCAATTACTTCTGCATCCTTCTAAATTCACAGCCAGACCCTGAATCCTATCAAACCAAAGCTAACTAATTTCCATCTCTCACACTATCACTCTTTACAGCAATTACTTTAATCTCTCTAAAATATCTTGTAATCTTACAATTTTCATTTCAATAAGGTACACTCATCCTGCTCTTCCTTTAAAACAATGTCTAAGCTCTAAGTTGTAAATGTGGCATTCGAGAGCTCCAAGATTTTACTCCCTCAGGGAGATAGTCAGGTTTCTCTCCCACTGCAAGTTAACATGAATATTCCTTTTCAACTCATGTTTCTGGAACCCAAAGATTGAGAGATGCCAAGATGGCAACTAGAGGGAGGAAGCAGAAAGCGTGTTTCCTAAAGTAAAATCTTGGAGAGACACTGGAGATACACCTTGCAGGAAAAACCACCAAGAAGAGGCAAAACTCCAACACCTCCACACCCTCAGTCCATGCATAGCATCCCCCCGGCCACGTTAAATGGAGAAACCAGGAGGCCTCCTACGCCACCAGATGCCAGTTCCTAACCTGCTTGGGAAGACCCAGACCACGAGATGAGCTAAGCAGCACACAGTACTTCCACAGACAACCCTGGGCCAGATCAGCATAGCCCCCTGGACAGACTGACCCTCACCCAGAGGGAAGAAAAAAGAGAAAAAAACAAACTGGATAATAAACAAGCAGCTGAAAAAAAAAAAAAAAGACAAGTAGCAAAGAGGACAGAGCGCCCTGAGCCCCAGAGTGTGGGGGAGGGGAAATCCCTCTTGGAACTGTAAATTAACAAGCCGGCCAGAGAAGGCAGCGGCAGCGGCACCGCCCAGCAACCTTGGAGAGGGGAACGCTTATAACAGCGGCTGTCGTGTGGAAAGCTCCACCAAAGTGGGTGGGGCAGGGGCACTTCTCCTCCCAAATTGTAATTAAAAAAGACAGCAATTGTAAAAGGCGGGTACGGCTGTATACTGGAGAAAACAAAAGGGACATGCGTCCAGGAGAACTCTAAATAAACAAAGCCTGCAGCAGCACATGGCTGACAGTAGGAGGCAGGTGAGCCACAGCCTCAGATAGACATTCACAAAGCTGTCTCCAGACTCCCTTTCTTTCTTTTTTTTTTTTCTCTCTTCCTTTGATGAGACAACACCACCAGATGCTGAAGGACTAACTGAAACTGTACTGCAATTTGAACTTGGGATATTTTTTTGTTTGTTTTTATTTTTGTTTTTTGGGTTTTTGGCGGGTTTTACCCCTTTGATGAGAAAATGACAGAATTACTTCACAGACACTGAGAAGTCTTTAGGACTGGAGGCTGAAGGACTAACACCAAAATTATTAAGACTGAAACTTTATTGCATTTGAGCTTGTGGGTTTTTTGTCTTTTTCTAATTTTTTTTATCATTTTCATTATCCTCTCTCTGTCTCTCTAATGCCTGTTTAGTGTACTGTTGATTAATACACTATCTCTCCCTGCTTATTTCTTTGGCTCTGTTTTTTGTTTGTTTGGTAATTTTTGTTTGTTTGTTTTGGGTTTTTTTTTTCCCTTTTTCTTTACCTTCTTTGCTTTCCCTCTCCTCTCACCCTTCCATTCTAGATATCACTATTATTATTATTACAAGCTAGACAAAACTGAATTACACACAGTACAGGGACAGTAACAATAGCAAAGGCAATGATGGGAAGATGGAAAAAAGAGGGAAACCAGTTTCCTCCCAATAATAAATTAGTACAGGAAATCAGATACTCAGATCCAGACTCCAACAAAACGATTAAACTATGCCAAAGAACCCAATGAAGCCCACAAGAACACTCTGAAAGAAAAAATCCTTCAAGTAATCAATGAGAAATTTATAGAGATGATATTGGATATGGTCAACCAAAATGTACAGGAGACACTCAAGAAATTCCAAGACAACAAAAATAGAGAATTTGAGGAAGCCAAGAACAAATAAAAGAAACCATAGAAGCACTGTATAAACACCAAAGTGAAACAAAGAACTCGATAAATAGAGATAAATGGAACCCAAAGACACCAAAGCATCCTTAATCACAGAATTTTGGTCCTACCACAGTGACTTTCTGCTCAGCAGTCAGCTAGCCAAAGAAAATTCATCTTTAACACTATATGCTAATGGTACTGATTATTCCTTGGAACAATCAGTTTTTTGTTTTTTGGGGGTTTTTTTTGTAGAAATGTGGATGATGAGGATCCTGAAAAACTTAAATATATTTTAGGTTAAGATGTGATCTTTCAACACATCAAAAATAAGCCAGGAACAGGTGGCTCATACCTACAATTCTAGCTACTCTGGAAGCAGAGATCAGGAGGACCACAATTGAAAGCCAGCCTGGGCAAATAGTTCACGAGACCCTATCCTGAAAATACTCAATACAAAAAAGGGCTGGCAAAGTGGCTCAAGTGGTAGAGTACCTGCGTAGGAAGCATGAGGCTCTGAGATCAAACCCCAGTACCACCAAAAAGAAACAAAGACAGAAGAAAAAGCTTGGACTCATGAGCAGAAACTTCATTTTCTTAAACTGTTACAAATTTTGCTTCATGAAGAAAAATAAACAGTGGACAACATTGATTCTCACTCCTTTAATGAGCTAAGTTAGGCCTAGCATGATTACGATTGCAAATTCTCCAGTGCATATAGGCCAGTAAGCTACATAATAATATTTCTGAGAAAACATGTATTAGGAAAAAAATCCTTTATCCTAATGCTCATCTTATTCGCCCAGATGGTGCTGGATTCACCAGGAGGATCGTGGTCCAAACCCAGTCAGAACAAATAGTTCTCGAGACCCTATCTAGAAAAATCCCATCACAAAATAGGGTTGGTGGAGTGGCTCAAGGTGTAGTGCCAAGGTCAAGCCCTAGTACTGCAAAAAAAAAAGAAAAAGAATATTTGGAAACTGAAGAAAACAT
This sequence comes from Castor canadensis, assembly GCF_047511655.1. Taxonomy (NCBI): domain Eukaryota; kingdom Metazoa; phylum Chordata; class Mammalia; order Rodentia; family Castoridae; genus Castor; species Castor canadensis. Next base: position 64,415,975 of record NC_133398.1, read on the forward strand.
AAATAAAATGATAAAAACCATTTATTTCTTAAAAACAGTAACTGCCAACATTTTGATGTTCCATTTCAGTTTTTCTATGGTTATGAATATCAATGTGGTATAATTCTAAGATATCATCTATTATAAAAAAAGAAAGAAATTAGACAGAGTGATCTGATAACCCACTCATGTTAGAATTTTCCAAAATCACATAAACCCACCAATAATTACAACCTAATTGATGGAATAAAAACTAATATACAATGTAAGATTATTCCATCAATGCTCTGTATTTGATTATTATGCATTGGAAGATAAGCAAAAACAAGACACCTTATCAGTTTGCTGAAGAACTTTTAGGCCATGATGCAACATAATACAGTGCTTAAAAGACTGGACTCAAACCCCAGTTTAAATAGTGACAAGCAATGTAAACTTAAGCAATGTATTTAACCTCTCTGTGCCTTAGTTACCTCAACTTGAAAACTGGAAGAAAAAAATGATAACCACTACCATGGAGCTGATACTATAAGGATTATACCTTTTATACTTGTAAACCACTGCAACAATTGTGATATAAGGGCCAATTTTTAAGAAAATATGATACATGTTATACAAAATGCTTTTTAAAGGTGTGACCATGGAAACATAGAGGTTCCTAGTGTTATGTTTTGCCTTACTCCGAAGGTTGAAGCAACTAAGGAAATAAGAATCAGACTGCCATGTCTAACAACTTGCCTTGAGACTCAAGGAAAAGTACACAGTGGTGTAGAAGAGTCAAGCAGGAAGAGCAACTCTGGATTTCTGTGGGGCTGAGAGATAAGAGAACTGAGTCAATGTCATGAGGAGACATGAGTGCAGTCCACATTCCATTTGGGTCATATGCTGCAATCAGACTAACCTCCTTAGCCTCTCACCTTAAACAAACAACTAAAAATGGAGCCCCAGTAAATGTCAAGAATTAATAAGGGAAAATGCACATAACATAAATCCATGTTGCTCAGGGTAAAAGATAAGGATAATGTAAGGAAGAATAAAAAGGAGGCCGAGACTTAACTCATTTGACTTCTTTCTCCATTGTTTCAAAAAGAAAAAAAAAAACGACCTCTTTTTAATAGAAGAATTTAATGGTACATGACTCCAGGTATGTGGTTTCAGGAAGCATGTGATTATAGCCACTAAAATCTCAGTATTGAAGAATAACTTTCAGTACATGGTATAGGGGGAGAGGTGGTTACTAATCCTGCTTACATACAAAATTCCAAATAATTTCAATCATGAGTATATCACACCCCAGAGAAGGTAAGAATTAAAATTAAGAGAATTTCTAAATCTTATTCAATAAATTCCAAACAATTATGAAGACTACTCAATGTATAGGATGAATTAAATTTATTGAATACAAAAATCATAAGGAAGGGTGGAACAAGTAGTGGCAAACTCTTATTTTAAAAAATTTAAAATGTCCAAATGAACAACATACTTTTTACCTTCTGTGGAGGAAGGAGCAGTCAGTGTGTCTAAGGCTATCATGTCCTTTAAGCCTAAGACACTCTCCTTTGTGATAATCACTGTAATTGGTTAATATTAATAAAAAAAAACTCATACTAAAAAAGTCAAGTGACATATTTATTGCTATTTTCTTATGAATTCAAATCAATAATTGAAAAAAACAAGTTGGTGGTGAATGTCCTTTTTGTTTTTCTTGGGTTGTTTTTTTTTTCCAGTACGGGGATTTGAACTCAGGGCCTCCGGCTTGTTAGTCAGGTACTCCTACCACTTGAGCTATGCCTCCAGCCCAAATACTGTATTTTTTAATCAAATTCTACCCTCTCTTCACCAAAAGGAGTATTTTGTTCTTAATTATTACCAGCTAATTATCTTCAAGGTACAAGGAAATTGCTGTTAAACCTGTATAAAAGAAGCATATGGTTTCTATCCCACACCTAGCAAACCTGACTAACAGACATGAAAGTACCGTTGGGAGTATGTATAAAATTTTAAGACAGCAGATTCTTTACTCCCATTTCCTGCATAGAGAACAGTAAATGTTTCTTTGGTGTTCCCCCACCCCCTACTTCTCCCTACTTTATCCTGTTATACTAAAACTAAAATAATGCCTCTCTAAATGTCAAAAAAAAATTAAGATGTCAAATGCTCAACAAAATTGTAGGGGTTGGAGGCGAGAGGAAGGGGTAGAGGGAAAGGGAGCGGGCGGGGGAAAGGGGGGAGTAATGACCCAATCATTGTATGCACATATGAATAAAGGAAAAAAAAATTTTTTAAATGCTCAACAAACTTGCAATTCATTGGCTTTGAGAACCCAAGAGTTTATGTGTTATATTAAGAACAGAAGAGAGATACTCTATTTCATAGTTTTTTTAAAAAACTGTCTTTAGACCAGGTGTGTTGGCACATGCCTGCAATTTCAAAACTTAGGAAGAAAAGGCAGGATTGTGACTTCAAAACCAGGCTGGTCTACATAGTGAGACCCTGTCTCATAAACAAAATAAATAGACAAACAAACAAAAATCCTCTTTAACCAAAATGGTAAGACTTAAAAATAACATACTACCACTATTAGTTATTATTCATAATTAATAATTATTAGCTGTTTATACTTTAAGTACTGCTAAGTGTTACACATAATAACCTTTTTTAATGAGGAAATATGAATAATGTGGCAACTAATTAGCAACAAAATCAGTCACTAGGCATAACAAACAATTTCATTCTAAATCATCAAATTACACTCACATAGTCACAAAAACAATATAATAATAAGTTTCAATAGGGCTGGCAGAGAGACTCATGATAGAGTGCCTGCCTAGAAAGTGTAAGGCCTTGAATTCAAACTCCATACCAATAAAATAAGATAGTTCAATATAAATATCTTAAAATTTAGACAATTCTATGATTAAAGCATCATTCGAATTTTTAGCTATAGAATATGGGTATTATGAGTCTTTCTTTTTTGATTTGATTTTTAACCAAATGATCTATAATCTACTCTGTTCTTCCAGTTTGCATCTCTTTCATTCCTGGCTCATCTACAAATCTATCCATTTTCAAATTAGTCACCTCTATACCCTAATGGTCCACTCCCTATACCTGAAAAGAATAACCAGATGTTTAATGTTGCAAGCATTACAACACACTATGTTACTACTATCACACTGGTACTCCTCAGTCTTCATTATTATCTCACATTAATAAAAATGCCTAGCAATACAAATGGAATACACTTACATTGTGTTATACTAAGCTCAAAGAGAAAAAGACTCAGTTGTGGAAACTGCCTCACTGTTATCTCATTAAATTTGTAGGCTTCCTGAAACCCTAAGACTTTATCTGCTACACTTGCAACTAGTTAATTCACATTTTAATATATAAACAAGAAAAATTGTTGCAATATACACTCAGATTATTAATTTATCAAATTCATCAATAGAAATATGACCTAACTAAAGAAAATTAAAGACAACATTAGAAAGTGAATGCATTATGCAGAGTAAAGCCATATACACCAAAAGGACATTATTCTATTTGTGTAACTACCTAATTATTGTCCTATTATTATTATTCTACTTGTATAATTACATACCAAAAAGCTTACTGAAGGAGATTTGCATCTGAAAAGTTCACCAGACAAAAGATTTAATTTGCTGAGAAACTATTTGTAACAGTAATTTCTTTCATATATACATATTTGGTCTTTGCTCACTTACACAGGTACAGTCTTACACATTTTGGAAGAAAATTATAATAATCCTAATTTACAAGAATTGTTTTAATGTAGTTAACTGAGTTTTAAAAGTGTATATCTAATTTTAGTCAAAAATATTTGTGTAGTACTTTGATTTCCTTCTCCTCAGTGGTATTTCAGATATCACTTAAGGAAAAATAACAGATATGAAAAGTAGTAATATTGTATTGACTGAGTAAGAAAATAAGAAATGCAATCCTAAGATCAATATTAACCAGCAAAAACAGAAAGAGTGCAAAGACCACCTCCTTTTTTCCTCATGTCCACTAATGAAGCAAGGTCTACAGGAAGTTTCACCTGGATTACAGAATGCACACACTCTGAGGTTCACCCACAAGACACCTGGGGTCTCAGAATAGATACCCAGAGAGAATTTTTGAAAGTCTAGATTTTGTTCTAAAAGACTTAAAGAATAACAAGGTTTAAATTTTCCTAAAGGATATTTCATGTACTTATAGTAAAAATTATACTGAATTTCCTATTCTAATTTTAATGAATCACTATTTTGAATTACTTCAGACTCTGCCATGACCTTTTCATTTTTAAACCATGAAAGTACACATGGAGTCCATTTTATAGAGAAGTGTATTATTATAGATGCTTGGAAAATTAGAAGGCCTTAAAAATTTGTTATGTATGTAACTTTGTGAAAAAAAAATATGAGGAAGCAGAAATAGAGGCTTCGCCAGATTGAAATCTAGAATTTCTATGCTCTAATCTACCGTACTTTGAAAATTCCAACCCACATTTAAACTGTTTTTGTCATTTAAATGTGGGTTATATCATTCTGTATTAAACTCCTTTATGTATGATCCATAACCAGGTTGAAATTGGAGCTGAGAACAAATGTCTGAGGCACATAATTTTTGCTTTCTACACGTTATCATGCCTGTTGAGAGTTTTTCCAAAGTTAGTTTCCAACCCTTGTCATACTTCTAATAGGTTCAGATTAATTTCTTCTGCATATTTTCAGTCTTCACAGTACCAGGATATGTCTGCTTTATAAAGTAAGGCAATTATAAAGCAATTTAAGATATGTGACTAGAAACTCAATCTTTCTGACCCATGAGAACACTGTTCAAACAGACAAAGAAAAACTGTGGAGAAAAGAAGGGAAATGAATTCAAATAGTTTGCTCCAGGGTTCTCTATAATATTCTGTAGAAATTATTCTTCCATATCTGCTTCTCAACACTTACCTGAATATCTGACAGAAAGGTTGAGGAAGTTCAGAGTTACCAATATTAAACAATCTACCTCTGCTGTGCCATGTAAAACACAGCACAAAATTGAACTCTTTAGTATTCAGGGAAGATAAAGTTATTTTGTTCTGATTTCATGCTCTCTACCGCACAGATAACATGGGTGATAATTTTGGGCAAGATCAGATAAAAACCAGGCTTTACATACTCTTAGTGGTCTTAGATTTTACAGATGTAAACTTTTTTTTCCATGAGACTGAAAGATTGTGATTGAGAGCAGAGAGAAATGGCATGGAGGAACACAATATATAAATCTCCTAGAAGTTTCTATTAAGATACTCAAATATTAACTTCCACACTACAGGATCTTTCAGGTGTGTGTGTGTATGTGTGTGGTTGCAGTACTGAGGTTCATACTCAGGCTTGCTAGGCAGGTGCTCTACCACTTGATCTATATCCCTAGCACGTTATTGCTTTAGTAAGTTTTCAGAACTAATATAAAAATTTTAAATTCTTGGTCTAAATACATCATTTTGAAAGTTCAATCTAAAATACCCAGAGCCTCATACATGCTAGGTAAGTGCTCTACTCCTGAGCTACAAACGAATCTCATTAATGTAAGCAGCAATGAAAACATCAGTCTCAACCCAGATGTTCTATCTCTGCATTCTTATTCCTCTACTACACCATTAGCCTCCCTATACACTATTACCATGGCTGTAAACATTGTTACTCCTTTCTACACCAACCATATGTACCCTAGCCAGCATTCTTCATACTTCACCTTTAACAGCCATGAACTAATTCAGATACCACTACCACAATAAACCAATATCATGAATATGTCACACAAATATTGGTCATAATTAATTACTTATAATGATGATTTTATACATGTCAGCCTCTGTACTTGTCAGTGAGAGGGAAAAGATTGTGCTTGTCTTTCCCATCACCAAAATTATCAACCTAAAAATTCCATAAATATTTATTGCATAAACAAAGGATTAAATCTATCCCCATGTAACAGATATGAAAAACACCTTTTGCCAAAGGTTCATGGTGGACGCAAGATTCAAACCAAAGAAATCTGGTTCCACAGTTCTTTACTGTCAACTATATCAAAATAATGTTCATGAAGTTATTAAATCTCTTGCACAATATTTAAAGATCTGAGATTTTACACTTGCATATATAACTATAGATCTATAGATATATATAGTGACTTACAGAAAATATCAGTACCTTTCTTTTTGTGGTATTGGAGTTTGAACTTAGGGCTTCATGTTTGCTAGGCAAGCACTCTACTGTTTGAGCCACACCTTCAGCCCATTTTTGCTCTGGTTGTTTTGGAGATAGGGTCTTGCTTTTTGCCCAGGACATCCTGGATCACGATCCTATTTTATACTTCCTACAAAAGCTCAGAGAACAGGCACATACAACCATAATGAGTTTTTTTTGCGCAATGAGATGGCATCTCTCAAACTTTTTTGCCTAAGCTGGTCTAGAACCATGATTCTCCCTATGTCAGACTCCTGCATAGCAGGGATGACAGGTGCATACCACCATGGCTGGCTTATTTATTAGCATAAGGTATTGTTAACCTTTTACCCAGGCCAGCCTCGAACTGAGGTCCTCTCAATCTCCACCTCTCAAGCCATCTGCATCTTGACTCTACAAATCTACATTCATCAGCCCACATTCAATATTGCACAACTATAGTAACAGGACTGTATCATATAATTACCATTGAATAACTGAAAAATAAAATTCATTGCTACTTCATAAGTATTCAACATAAGCAATATTTAACCTTAAAATAACAGAAATAATAATTTTGCATAAACAGCCTTTAGTTATAATGTTTAAAAAGTCATGATTCGTTATAATATAAACAAACCTGTATAGCTTTGTCAAGAAGAACTACAAGGTGTTTAAATTTCAGACAGGAAGAAAGAGAGAGGATTTGCAAATACTCTGAAAGGCACCTCTTCTATTCTATCAGCACGTCATGGTGCTCAGGCTTACTTTGATACACAGTGTGCATCTGATACTTTTTTTCCTGTATGTTTGTCTGTTTGCCACAACAAAACTGTAATGTACACCCCCTCATATCTGAGAATGCTTGGAGGCATTTTAATTGTCACAAGTGGGAGCTCATACTCATCCAGCGGGTACTAACAGGGATGTTGCTTAAAATATGAATACTGCTGAATTCCAGAAACACTATACTAGTCTAAGCTACCCAGGCCCAGAGCCTGTCTGTGGACCTCATTGCTCTGCCGAACCCTGTTGAATGCATGTATGTATGAAAACTCGTACCAATGGGATATTTTAAACCATTTTCTATAGTAGACTTTTTTTCTTTTGTTGGTGGTGCTGGGGATTGAACTCTGAGCCTCACACTTGCTTGGCAGGCTCTCTACCACTTGGGCCATTCCACTAGCCCCATTTTCTATAGTAAAGAGGTTCCTTTTTCCTTCCTGCCACTGCCTTGGGGATATGATGGAATGAAAGAGTAAATAAATTTGTGATAAATGTCAGGACTATAGCAGTTCTGCCCTGGCTGAGAGGGAATGGTGGGAGGCACACTGGCTGTGGTTTTGGCCCAAATGAGGTGGCCTGATAAGGTTCTTGACAATTCAGGGGTATCTCGGGGATTTGGAGCAGATGACCTCTTAGCTTTGTGATTGGAGGGATTAGCTGAATTGTTTCCACATTTAGGAACACTCACTGCATTTAACAGTTTCTCATATGATCTACAAAGATTTCGTTATGGCAGATGAGGCTCCAACATTATTTTATACCACAATCAAAGCTTCTGTCAAGTTTTTATTAACTATAATCTTAGGTCAAGCTTTTATTTCACTCTAAATGGCTTTAAATAAGAACATGCCTAGTGATAAATTAAGCTGACAGGAATTTTCTTTTCATTACTACTCAAAGGAAGATGTACATATCATCTTGTTTGGTGTAAACAATACATGAATGCAGTCATAATTCATGTGATCTAACTAGATTACAATTTCATGGAATTGACATGCTTGAGGCTCTATATTACAGTTCACATACACTTTCAGGAACTGTCTCATGAACTGTAAGATGAAATTGAAACAAATTTAGGGAATGGCCACTTCCTATGTATATCTGATCCTAAATGGCCTTTCTATTTATTCAGGATAAAGTGCTGAGTGCTAGGTTTCAGGTGGAACTAATAATGAGGTTAACACAAAAAAGACAAGTGACTACACATAAACTACACATAGGGTGGTAAAATTCAGACTTGCTGTCCACGAGCCTCTGACAGAGACCAGGGTCTAAATATCAGAAGAAAATGACAAGGATGCAAAGAAACATTAACATAGAAAAAGAGAAGGGGCAAGCAAGCTCCTTTCCTCCGTTTACAGCCAAATAAGTAGGAACAGTCCAGGACTAACGGGGAGACCATCTATGAAAGTGTGAAATAAACTGCAAAACCATGAAGAAAACTGGGCTCTTGAGCTCTCATTCAGAGATAGTGTTTTGAGCAGAACTCAATCTGGCTAAGTCATTTGTTCACTGTACAGCTGGGTATCTCCAAAAAGAAATGAGAAAGTATGGGAACAACTATTGATGTTTTACTCTAGGCTATAGGATAAAAGGGAAACAGAGAATTTTATGATTTCCTTCTAGGACTCTACAACACCTCCTAATAATCTCCTAATAATATTTTGATAGTACTATCAAAAGAAGGTACAATGTATTTTTAACTTTAAAGATAACTTATTCAAGAAAAGAAATAAACATTCCTTACCCAGAACTACATAATTCTTTGCCCTTAGCTGCTATTAAGCTTTTTCTACTGAAAACATTCTACTGTATAATTACTGTTAATTGTTTAACAAGATGGTTGAATTGGCAAATAGTGTGGCATCATGAATCAGTTTTGGAAACACCTAGTAGAATAGAAATTTTCACTGCCAAGAGCACAAGCACATTCGCGCTGCTGGCCTGCATACGCCAGGTCAAGGTGGCGCCCTGTGAGCAGGGACGCACCTGCTGCGCACTCTTCAGTGGGCCCTGGTGCAGATGTGTGTGCTGGCTGGCTTCACCACCAAGCCACACTTCCTGGATAGCACAGGAGTGCAAGGCAGTGCACAATGCGATCATGGACAGCGCCATGAGCATGCTATCCACCTGCGTACTCCTAAGCCACTACCTCAAGGATCTGGCACAGCACCCTAATGGGTAGGTTGTGTGTGTGTGTGTAACTTTGTTGGCCTGTGCCGTGTCTGATGGCTGCACCTGCAATCTCAGGCTTTTAAGGGAGAGGTCTTTGCCCAGTTCTTTACTGCCAGTAAATTCAAACTCTGTGAATTGGCACCACTTCCTCCCCTACACACACCCCCCAGGCTAAAGGGAGACACTTATTTTCTGCCCCTCTCCATTTATACCAAAGAAATCATAGGTGACCCTATCTCCCCTCCCCACTTTAAATGCTCAAGAGGAATCTTCAAAAAGCAGGGCTATGCACACAACTTCCACAAGCACCTGGAGGATCTAGGAATCCACCCACCCATACCCAGCAGGAACTGGGAAACAGAAGATAAGTAGTTACTGGTTGTGGCACTGCCCTCATCCCAGCCCATCAATTCAATTTTATTATTTTGGGTCAGGAAGGAAGTCATGGGTTCATTTCTTCTTTTTTTTTTTTTTAATTAAAAGGTTACCTCAGTTTTCATTCCTTAGACACAGATTTAACTACCTTTTTTGTATGTCATTATTTTTTTTGTTTGAATTAGGGGTATACTTGGTATGGAAAGAGTATGACTTCTCCCATTTGATTCACAAGTGGGGGAAGCTACTGTATGTTTTATTTTTTAATATACACTATAGAGTGATTTTTCCCCTAATGTCAAGTTTTTATCCCGCATGTACTGGAGTATTTATTTCATCTATTAAATTGAAAAAAATATTTTTTTTTACTGCAATGAAGAGAATCTGCAGGCAATCACACACACAAACACACACACACACCCCCCACACACTGGGGTTGTTTGGTTGATTGTTTTGTTCTTATTTTAGTGATACTAGGATTTGAACTTAGGGTTTCAATGGCTACTATGTAGGTGCTCTATCATTTGAGCCAACTTTCACAGCCCAAACTGATTTGACTAATGCTTTTCTATAATTATTCTTTTTCCCATTGAAGGAGCAATATACTGAGAGCTCATCTTACTACCATCATCTCTGTGGCTATTAAACACAGATTCTACAAACTTCTGATAATATTTTATTACATATTCTAATTTTGTGTTTTACTACTGAGGAAGTAAACTTCAGAAGGGCTAGGTAACTTGCACAATATCTTCTGGTCCATAAGGAACAGAGGCAGAACACAGAACCAGCTCTAGCTCTATGAATCTAAACCTGAGTACAAATCACCATGACATCCACTCTCTGAAGCCTGCCAGGGCCCTTGCTATAACAGAAACAATCAGACCCATATCCTGGCTCCATTCCATAAACACAGTTGTATATCCAATAGATAATAATCATCACATCATAGCAATAAGTTTGTCCGAGTAACTGCCCAACCACAGAGCATGTACTGTAGAGATGATTGACAGCACAAGATACTTCTGTAAAGGAACCACAGTTGTATGCATAGAAGGTCTTCAGAGAAAAACAGCTTCAATGTGTCATCTCTTATGACCTCCAGCTATTCTCTGATGAAGATGCTACCACTATTGCAGTAGTCATCATTACAAGGGGAAAAAAGTACTCTAACTTCATAGTAGTCATGATAATCTTTGAATGTACCTAAAAGGCAAACTTCTTTTCTTCAAAGAACAAGGTCCCATAAGATGGGTCTCAATGAAAAGTGGGGAGGCAAATGTTAAAAACCTCTATGAAAGCCACGACATAGCTTCCAGTCTTACAACTAGTCATCTTGTAAAGCGAACATATGGTAGTAGCTTAGTGTACAATAATTATTTTTAAAAATATATAGTAAGCATTTGTGACAGAAATAAGTACCAAAAGTAACAACACAGTATTTTGCAGGACATAATCTTCTAAGAAGCTGTATGCGAAGGAGAATTTGCATGTGTGTAGGGCATTTCAAATAAAAGAACTTGTGCCAAAGTCATTATTTTTAATTCTAGATGATACAGTTGTAAAAATACCACAAAAGGGAGGTCATGCCCCATACACTAGTAAGTGGATTATCAAAGCCAGCAGGTGTCTTGTCCTTCATCTCCACGTATGTGAATACAATATGGCTGATTGTGCAATTCAGCACAGCCTGAACATTCACCATACACTATTTAAAAAAAAAAAAAATGACATCTGATGGTGCCAGAAAAAAGTGCACTGGTAAAAACACTACCACCAGAGAGCAGCATAAGGAGATCTTGCCAAGTTCTTTTTTTTTTCTTTATTGTTGTGCTGGGTGAGGATACATTGTTTGCCAAGTTTTTAGGCTAATATCACTACATATGTCTTGGTCAAGGAAAAAAATCACTATTCAACAATGTAAACCAGGTCAACTGATTCACCACCTAAGCTATGTAGACAACAACTCTACATAGCAAGAGAATCTCAAACCAACCAGAGCTCAAAGAAGGAACTGACACCTTTTTCTGCAAAACTCCAGACAAAGGGTCTGCAGACCATATGATTTCTCTCACATCTACTACTAATATAGAACAATAGCAGTCTGATATAATAGATCAACGAAGAAGCATAGCTGCATTCCTGTATAACATTATTTACATATAAAAAGGAGAGAACATAGTTTGGCAACTGCTGACTTAGAAATGCATTTTTAGAAAAGTAGGTGAGGCATTGACCCTTAATGTGGACAGCAATGTCAAGTTAAAAGACAGGAGTCATAAGGCATTTCTGAAAGAATTTATACAGCCTCTAGATAGCAGTCAGAGGCAGTGGCTTGCAGCCTGTTTGCACTCCCACTGCTAAAGGCAACAGGCTGCATTGTGCCTTTCTACTTGCATTATAAAGACCGAGAACAATTTTGTACTATACACACCTGTCACTGTATTCCACTGAGGTTAATGACTTGCTCTGAAAATTAAATTTAATATATCAAATGATGAGCCACTTTAACATATAGACATTATTTTTCCCCACAACTGAGTTAAATGACATGGTACTACTCGGAAGGTAAATGTGGAAAGGAGTCAAAAGATTATAACTATTTTATAAAACAAGAACGGAGGAAGCTGAAAAAACTTTAAGGGCTAAACTTTAAAACTCATTATGTCATTAATTAGAGGCTAGTTACATTTTTCTTTCTGGGAGAACACACCTCCTGCTGCACAGATTCCATGCAAATATGTGAGCAAAACAATAGGAGAGCTGGATGATTAAGAGAATCCAGATCAAAGACATCCCAGCTCAGCTCTTGGAAAAGAAGCCTCTACACCTTCCTCTAAGGCCCTGAGTCAGGGTCCCTACCCTGCATGAAAAAGGAAGGGTGAGCCAAGGGCAAAGAACAAAATGACAGCTTTATCTCCAGAGATGAAAAAAACACAAACCTACTGACACACAAGATGTGTGAGGCCTTTCATTTCTCTATGTTTATCCTGTCTAAACAACTGATTGATTATTCCTGTCTCATATCTGCGATCAAAAAATTATACTAGTGAAATTCACTATCCCCTTCTACAAGTCCACAGTAGAAAAACTTCTGCCAACATAGAGACAGGTATCCAGACATAAATTCTAGGCTGGAAGTCCAGAAGCTTTCACTCTCCGTTTTCCAGCAATGCATCAACCTCCCAGGAGATCCACCAATACAATCCTCCTACACAGGAAGCCAAGTGACTAAACAGTGAAATCCCTAAATACATGCTTGTTCATACTAGCAAACCAAGAGTTCCCATTCTTCCAGCTGAAAGTACCAGAGAATGAACCAGAGTAACACTAAAATCCAGTCTTCAATTCCCAACTTGCCATATTCTGTCCCTGACCAAAGCACTTAACCCAAAACTGAACTAAGTAAGAATTTTCTGAATTTTCCAAGTTCTAAAACACATGAAATAGGGAGAGGAATATAAATTCTGACTACCCAAAAACTCTAACTACCTGACAATAGGTAGTTCAGTTGGCTATGTACTTTTAAAAACGATTGTTCACAAGAAGTGCTTTGAGGTGATATGGTCCTTTGCATTATCACCTGTCATTCTATACCCCTTTTAAGGGTGTCCTAATACTTGCTTCCCACCCCCTCAAAAAAGTTATTTGATTTCTCCTATAGAAGAAACAGTCCTTTACCTTCTCTCTACCCAATCAGGATTCTTTATAAAAACCTGTTTTCTAAATGGTTAGTTTATAAGAAATGAGTTTGGATCAGCTGCTATCTGGCAATATGAATCTTCTGAAACTTCCCTGGTCACCTGCATGCTTTGATGCTCTAAATTAAAACCCCATCCATAATAAGCCCTGTCTTCTAGACTCAGAAACCTAGTATCAGTTTCTTGTTCAGGTGCTCCTGGAGAGATTAATACATTCTATGATCTGTGGGCACCTCTGGTTGCACTTCATTTGTTATGGGGAGGGAAGGAGGAGAAGGGGAGGAGGGGGAAGGGAAAGGAGGAGAGGGAGGAGGGAAGGCAAAAGGAGGATGGGGGGGAGAAAGGGGGAGGGAAAGGGAAGGGAGAAAGAGGGAGGGAAAGGGAGGGAAGGAGAAGGAAAAGGAAAAGAGGGGAGGAAGGGAGGAGGAGGAAGGGAGGAGGAGGGAGGGAAAGGGAAAGGAGGAGAGGGGAGGGGAGAGGAAAAAAGAATTTTTAAACGGTCATCTTAAAGAGCAATTTACTTGAAGAGTAAAAGGTTGGAAGATGAACCTGATTTCCAAGAGTCAAAAAAGTGAATATGTAAATGATGAAAAGGAAAAGGGGAGTAGAGAATAATCTTTTAAGAAATTTGGTAGGAAAAAAAGGTGAAATGATGGCATATTAGGAAAATTTGTATGTTTTCTATTACTCGTAACTAATTCTATATTAGCACTTTTTAAAAAACTCCTCAGGTCTCTCAAAGATCACTAATCATATCTAAGGATCAGTTAGAAAAGGTCAGCATGAATTGGTGAAATGTATGTCTAACATCGTACACTGAGAATTTTTTTTTAAACAAAATGTTGCTCCCTTAAATACAAATTATTTTCAAAATGAGCTATCAAAACCAGTTTTGTACTTCATACTCTAATAAAAAGCTTTATAGTCTAGGCAGCTTAGAACTGTCTCCAGAGCAATTTGAAAAACAAAGAGATTATTGCTTTGCTAGTATTAAATGTTTCTCTTGAAAATGAATGCAAATAACCACGTTAATTCAAGCAATAGGTCAAAGCAGAATAAATCATATTTAAACCTCTCAATTTCATCTTCATAAATAAAGGCGGGATGAGCTTTACTCCATCATGAATTGAAACTGCTGAATAAGCAAGTGATTAAATAAACAGACTACTGTATGCCATCAGTTCTATCAAATGAAAACAGTCTGGCTGTCTTTGCTTAGTGAAGAAAGGAAGATATTTGACATTTTTCATAATAAACATCCATTCACAAATGTGCAGAAATGAACAAAAAAGATTTATTCCTAATTCTAGCTATTTTTCAGAGAAAAGTTGGCAAGGAATTTTCTAACATCTAAAATTTTGGAAAAGTATCAATTAATCATTCAAATGGCTCAGATAATGTGTCACATTCTATCATATTCATCCTGCGGCCTTAATCTATTTTTAAAATGGCATCACATAAAAATGCAAGTACTAGTCATCCAAAATAGCAAAATCTTTGAAAAATATTTTATTAGGCCCACTCCCCAATCGTGAAGTCAAACCATGCTTAGTATAATAATATCAAAAATTAGCAAAGAGAATCGTGAAAGAAATAATCACCACTTAGGGAACATTTACCATATTTGTCTTACATTCATCTTGCTAAGTGCACTAATGTCAGTGGAACAAATATTGTACTCAAAGTTTCTGTTAAAATATACTGTGAAAAATTTCCCATAGGTGAAGAATTTGCCTAACAACATTGTTAAATGGTTTCCTATTTCCTCCTATAAAACTGTGCCATAACTTATTTAGTTAACTAGTCCATATGCTTGAAGGGGCACAGGAGTGCTATTGGGCTGCATGGATTTGATATCTTCAATAATTCTATGTTAAACATCTACACAAATAAAACCTTGTATGATTCAAAGACTATTTCTTTCCATCTGTTTCCTTAGATCAAATACTTAGAGATAAAATGCCAAATCATGGGACATTCATAGCTTTATATTTTCTTAAATGTTTTCTAAAATTTCCTCATATAAATACAATATCAAAAGCAATATATATTTTAAGCCAATATAAGTACATCTTTGCAAACTCTAGTTACTATATTTTTTTAGATATGAGCTAAATAATAATAAGGTCATTTAAAAAAAAAACTCATCCTACTCTATTGCTAATATTAAAGGCATAAAGGAGAGGAAATACCTGAGAAATTTACATAAAGTGACAAACGTCAATTTTCGTAAAGTGTATTTTTATGAGTAATTTAAATACTATTGCCACTTATTGCTCTTATAACTTTATACTTAATTTATATACAAAGTATAGAACTGACATAAATCACACAGAATTTTCTTTTATTTGTAAATGAACTTGATTGTTTCTGTGCTGCAGGATTAAATGTCTGAAAAATTGTGAAATTATAGGTCACTGTCCTCTTATAATGATCCTGTAAGCAGCACAGGGCTTACCACTGACACTCAATGGTCACTTTTAGTTATGAGACATACTTAATAATCTCCATGATAAATGTACATTCTTGACACCAGTTCCCAAGTCTCTCCTCTATTCCTTAGAAAGCAGATTCCCAGTAACACATGAAGTGCAACCTGAGGTGCCCACAGTATCACAGGATGTATCAATCTCTCCCTGAGCACCTGAAGAAGAAACTGACATTGGGCTTTTGAATCTAGAAGACAGGCTTATTATGAGGTTTTAATTTATAGCGCTAAAGCATGCAGGTGGCCAGGGAAGTTTCAAAAGATAAGTACCAAGAAATGTGAATCCCTTAAGCTAAAACAACCCAGTTATACATAGGGCCACCTGCCAGAAAACGGCAGATTCAATAATAAGTAACATTTTGAAAGAATAAAAGTATAAAAAGCCTTTTCTAACCCTTAGAACAATTATTTCAGGGATTTAGCATAAGACCTCAAAAATTCAAAAAGAACAGCAATTTACCTCATTCTGATACTTTTTTTCTTATAAAAAAATGTGACAGAAGTGAAATGGGAAATGTCATATCATCACATTATTACTCTTTGCCTCCTGACAGGTCTGCATTTAGATGTATGTGTACATTTTCGGGTTATAATTCTACCATTCACATACATCAAACATCTACTGCAGGAAGGGTCTGCAGCTCTGCTAAGCTAGAGCTAATGAATGCTACAAGAGTAATGGCTGGAGGACTGAGGCAGATTTGCCGCACTGCTCATATCAATAAGAAACGATTCTTTTATTTGTAAATCACAAAACTGTAAATGTTCTTTAATGTAGTCAGTAACTCTTAAAAGTAAAAATTCAAAAGACAGACAGTACAATTAGTATATTACAAAACTTTATTTATTTATTTTTTGATCTCTTGCATTATACAAATTTTTTTTCTTTTATTATTCATATGTGCATACAAGGCTTGGTTCATTTCTCCCCACTGCCCCCACCCCCTCCCTTACCACCCACTCCGCCCCCTCCCTCTCTCCCCCCCTCAATACCCAGCAGAAACTATTTTGCCCTTATTTCTAATTTTGTTGTAGAGAGAGTATAAGCAATAATAGGAAGGAGCAAGGGTTTTTGCTGGTTGAGATAAGGATAGCTATACAGGGCATTGACTTACATTGATTTTCTGTGCGTGGGTGTTACCTTCTAGGTTAATTCTTTTTGATCTAACCTTTTCTCGAGTACCTGTTCCCCTTTTCCTATTGGCCTCAGTTGCTTTTAAGGTATCTGCTTTAGTTTCTCTTATTTCTTTCAGATATAACCCTAAAAGTTGGTATTAAATTTAGAAAGCTGAATTCTGACTCAAATAAGACACATTGCATAATCTCTCCTAGAATAAATAGGAAATCAAAGTATAGTACAGAGAATTAAAATGAGTAAATCTTTTTTTTGAATAAGAGGTTAATATGAGATTGACAAGCCAATAAGAAACAAACAAGGATTCAGACATAAATACAAAAGCTGTAAAGGGTACAGCAGTGGTTCTTGGCTCTGATGCATACTACAACCACTTGAAAAGTTTGTACAACGTATCAATGAACAGGACATTGATTCACATACAGAGATTCTGACTTACACTGGGATGTGGTCCCAATATTGATTAAAAATACTCCAGATAACTCTAATGAAGAGAGATATTAGGAAGCAATAATTGGGTTCAAGATAAACTAAATAAAAATGATTTGAAACAATTTCAAATAACCAATTTGAATAAGTTTGGTCTCTGGCTCACACTATACAATAAAATCAAACTAGACAGTTTAAGGAAATTCATAAATTAAAATTGAAATGATGGGGGGGAGAATGAGGGGGCAGTGTAGGTAAAGCAGTGGGTGGGGGAGGGGGGAGAAATGACCCAAACATTGTATGCACATAGGAATAAAATTTTTAAAAAATTGAAATGATTGTGACTACAATATTATAGCATGGAATGCATTTTTTAGCTTAACAGAAAATGCTGAAGGTATTTGGTAAAAAAAAGAAAACTGTTAGCTAAAACTAACCTTAACTATACAAAGAGCTCTTCTCACCTGGCAAGAAAACTAACATTTCCATGGAAAATGCAATTTAAAGATCAAAAAGTAGAGATTCTTTTAAACATAAAATGACTAAAAAAGATGAGAAATGTTCAATGGTTCACATAAGTAAAAGAAATACAAATGAAAACGGATTACAATTTTTACTGCCACAATCAGAGAAAAATTGGTCACATTACAGCTATCTAGAATACACAAAAATAAAGTTGTAAAAACTGACGCTCTTGGGAGAAAGTTGACATAAAATACAAACAACTCTCAGTGACTTCCCAGGGATGAAATAGAAATGCACTCACATGACTACACATATGCTAGCTAATTTATAGAAGTACAAGACTCACTTGATTCTGTTAAAAACCCTGACCCTTCCACTTAGTACTACTTCCCTCCCCACTGTCTTAGATCAAGTGACATTAGGGAAACCACTTCAGTTAGTGTGATCTGCCCAAGAAATAGCTGAGGTGAGGGACATTTTTCTTGAGATTAGAGATAAATTCTAAAATATAAGAATTCCAGTTGATAGCAAAAGTAAAGCAATATTAATAATGAACTGCAAAGAAACATGAGTGACATGCACACTAAAGAACATCATCAACTCAAAAACATTGCACATTGAAACATCACTAACTGTATGAACATTACTGACTATGTACACGGTTACACACACACACTCCCAGGAAAACACTTAGAAAAGCCTGAAATTATTACTAATCTCTGTGAAAGGAATGTGGTAGGAGTTTATCCCAATCTGAACAACAATCCTAAAAATCCACATGGCATTTTAAATACCAAGTTGTAACAACAAATAACCTCCTCCTCATGAAACAATTTCTGAAACAAAGAGCAGAAAATGGAGTTGTATTTCAGTATTTAGGAATTTTTCCTTAATATGAAGAGAATACTGATAATACGCAGTGAAAAAAAAAGTATAGAAAGTTGTTACAGATGAGTGACAGGTATACTCTGCAGAATTAAATAAAAAGTACAATGAAAACGTAACATTGATATAGTTATCAAACTCTACTTTGTATAATTTCTTATTTTGATGTCAAAAAATCAAAATTTCTTTAAATACAAATACAAAACTGCAACTACCTCATATCAATAGGAATAATTTGACATTCTGGATATGCAAACAATACCACAGGAATATTCATGTTCACTTACCACAACTGAATTCTTATTTAAATCACACAAGTTTTGCCATAGCAATGAAAAAGAGACATTTCCACAAAATAAAATACGCTAAACATCTGCTCCTTCTGATTTACATGAAATTAAGTACATTCACATAGCCCATCTCTTCCATAACCAGGAAAAGCTCCTTAGTAACGTCCTTTAACATCTCTGAGCGCAAACATAAAAACACTCCTGCTTGTGATTCAACACCTTAACATGTAGCCAGGAATGATCCTAGCTACTTGGGAGTCTGAGATAGAGAGGATCATGGCTCCAGGCCAGCCCAGGCAAATAGTTCAAAAGACCCCCCATCTCTAAAAATAACCAGCGCAAAATGGCCTGAAAGTGTGGCTTAAGCAATAGAGTGACTGCTTTGCAAGCCTAAAGCCCTGAAATCAAACTCCGGTCCCAAAAAAAGAAAAAAAAAATTAGATTGAAAGCCAAATGAAATTAGTCATTGTTGTCTATATTTATACTTAAGGGCTTTAAGTCATATTATAAAAATCTGAAAAGATAACTACCTTTATACATGTATTACCTCAAGTAAATCCTACTTAAAAGGTGATGATTTTGTTAATATTAATTAATCCAATTTTCACATTTTCTCTCCTAATCATAAATTCAAGATACAAACACTAGAGCAAATTAGAAATGATACAAAATGTGTCAATCCTACTTTCAGGTGGTTTATAATCTTTAAATCACCTTGAATTTGTTCTACAAAATTTTATGTAATGTATGTATTTATGCTTCATAGCCAGAATGTCAGGTAAAAAGAATTACCAGAAGAATGGTCTGGTAAAAGAAGAATGGAACTAGTAATAGGAAACAGATAAATTACATTCATGTTTTATTGTTTACCTAAAACCAACTGACTAAAAACAAAACAAAAAAGAATATGAGAGAAAGCGTCCACATATGAGTGAACATGTCCACAGACAGAATATAGGTGTCTAGCACAAAAGAGAGAATGAATGATAACACAGGGCAAAAATCAATGTTAGTCAGATTTCCAACATAGACGAAATAGATGACATAATCAATCAACTTTTAAAGAAGAAAAGGTTTATTTTGACTCACATTTTCAGAGGTTTTGTCCATGGTCATTTGGCCCTGCTGCTTTGGGGTCTGTGGTGGCACTTCATGTAGGAAGCAGTGAAGAAGACCTTATCACTGCATGGTAGCCAAGAAGTAAAAGAGAGAAAAGGGACAAAGGGTCCCAATACCTCCTTTTCAAGGAGACAACCCAAATGATCTAACTTCCCCTAGGCCCTACCTCCCAAGAGTTTCACAGCCTCCCAACAGTATCACAGGGCGATAATCAAGCCTTTAAAGTATAGGCTTTTCGGGGACACTTTATATCCAAACTATAGCAAGGAGATTACTGCGTAACTGTCCCTAAACATAAACATAAGAACCACTTGAATAGCCCAACACCCCTCATCCTAACTAAACTGAGTATCTATCACTTCGTTAGCAATTAACTTACTCCATTCCCCTTGCCTGAAGAACTATTAAAATATCAGATCATAACATTACCCCAATTTCTATGATATCCAATACAAATCAAAACCATTTTTCCTTTGAATCCGACTCCCCCCAAAAAATATGTAAATAAAGACAAATCCTCAAATAAGCCCATACTAGCATCCCTGGTATCTCATTCTGTGCTAGTTCCTTTGTTACAAAGAGGGGGAAAATTCACATTGATAACTAGTGTGCTCCCTGTGGATTCTGCTTACAGAGCACTGACAGAAAGCACGCTAAAGTTCATTTTTATACAAAATTAATCCCTATGTTTTAAAGAAATATTGTACAAAGCTTTTGTAATGAGAATCAGCGCCAGGACACACTGATAGCTTTCATATACTTGATTATACTCTAATTTAGGATAGAAAAAATTTAGAAGATGTGAGCTAAACCCTAAAGGGTCACCTAAAGTAATACTGCTTATCTTTATCTTTTGAATGGTGACTTTAAACTATTAAAAAGCACTGCCATTCCATTACTGATGTGCAAGATATTCTGCAAATGAAAGTCAATTTGGAGAACAGAGTTGAACACACACAACCTTCCAGGCACTTAGAGGCTGTCACTGCAATATTAACCACTTATTAGCATCACCCAAACCTCCTGAATCTGGCATATTTTCAAATGTGAGGCTATTCAACCGATAAGGATAATAAATTTGGAATCCAATTCAACAGCACACTCTGCTTGTAGATAATTTTATTTTATTTTAGAGGATTTCCTAAACCGATACATGAGAATTCAACAAAATCATTTTTTTAAACTGTGCAATCAATGTAACCTTTTTTAGATATATAAATGTAACCTAACCAGAAATAATGTGACAAATATTTTACATGACATGCATGACTGCAAATTAACAAGGACCCAGTCTGGAATTTAACACTGTTCTGCTGAGAACAAAGTACAGAGTAGAGGACCTTCAACTTTAGCAAGCATGAGAAACATCTGGGAAGGCTATAAAATGGCAGATTTCTTCACACATATTGTCAAGATTCTAGCTCAGTGATTCCTGAGATGAGGTCCAGAAATCCAATTGGTTTTAATACAGAAGGCCACTGGCACACAGTTTTGAACACTGAAGGAGAGTACCCTTTGGCAGCAGGTCAAATAGTTCTTTCTCAGGAAGACAATGATTTGTGTAAATTTTTAAGTGGTGTTTCAGCTCAGGAAAAACAAAATAATTTAAATAACTTTTTCAAATAATGATGACTTCAATAGAAATAGAAATTTCTAAAGAAAATCACATCACTACTCAACATCTTTGTTCGAAAAATAATTATAACTTTTTCTGATTAAAGGAACCCAAGTTCAAATGTTTCCAATTTGGATATTAGAGATAAGCAATAAAGAATAAGAATCTCCTGAAATTGGATCACAGAGGTAACTAGTGCCATTACAGAATACCTTCCCCCAATGCTTCCATTACTTATAAATAAGCCAAGTATAATGAAAATACATATAATAGATATGAGCTTCATTCATTATACAAAACACCAGTGTAAAATTGCCAAAAGAAAGACACATGGCCACTAGATGGAGGCCTCCACTTACAGAAGAAAAGAACACAATCACATTAAGAATAGCATCCATAGGGCTGGCAGAATGGCTCAAGTGGTAGCATCTGTGTAGCAAACAAGAGGCCCTGAGTTCAAACCGTAGTACCATTGGAAAAAATAAAGTAAAATAAAAAGAATAGCATTTGCAGCCCTGAAACAAAAGAAAAATTAGCAATCAGTTAACAGACCCAAAAGGCATCTTACACTAAGTTCAAGCCTTTTGGCCTGAAGCTCAAGACTCATGTCAATCATCCACAAAAGAGGCAGCGAGGGGATTCAAGACCTTACAACTGAGAATATAACAAGTTTGAGTTGCCAATAAGAAAAATATCGTTTAAAAAAAAAAAAACTCTGAAAACTAGAGAAAGATGGTAAGACAAACAAGATGTAATAAAATCAAAGTGAGAAGGGTACTGAACATAGGGATGTTTGATAGATTATAAGAAATTTAGAGTATCACTCTTCTATGTGATACATAGAATACAATATGGTCAAGTCCATCCTAGGGTTAAAAGAGCACTTATATTCAGCACAACTGTTCTACAACTTTATAACTAAACTCCTTTACAGAAAACCTCCTCTTCCCCTAGACTGTAAGCTGTAAAGAAATGGGGTCCCAACCAGAGGCACTGGGCTTCAAGAAGTGCACTGCATACATTCATCATCTCACTAGCACAGTGTGCTAGTCAGGAAGACAAACCCACTCACAGCATGCAGTCAATAAGAACAACCCATTCCACAAGAACTTAACTATTCCACATATTTATGATGAGTTCTGAGATTACACTTCAGAAATTCTAAGAAGTCATCAGTATTTTATAATTCCCACACTTAGATAATTTTCTTTTTTTTTTGTTTGTTTGTGCTGGGTGCTGTCCTTTGAAATTCCAGTTCTCTAAGTCTGGAGAGGGGTCTGAGAATATTTACCCTTAAAAGACTCCCAGGTGACACTGATAGTAGAGGACCCACTTTTTTATTTATTTTGTTTTATATTGCGGATTGAACCCAGGACCTTGCATATGCCAGACTATCACTTGAGCTACACTCCCAGCCCTTTTGTTTTTGAGACAGGGTCTCTGTACTACTTTTGTCCATGCTGGCGTTTTTTTTTTTTTTCATTTTTCTTTTATTATTCATATGTGCATACAAGGCTTGGTTCATTTCTCCCCCCTGCCCCCACCCCTTCCCTTACCACCCACTCCGCCCCCTCCCTCTCCCCCCCCAATACCCAGCAGAAACTATTTTGCCCTTATTTCTAATTTTGTTGTAGAGAGAGTATAAGCAATAATAGGAAGGAACAAGGGGTTTTGCTGGTTGAGATAAGGATAGCTATACAGGGCATTGACTCACATTGATTTCCTGTGCGTGGGTGTTACCTTCTAGGTTAATTCTTTTTGATCTAACCTTTTCTCTAGTACCTGTTCCCCTTTTCCTATTGGCCTCAGTTGCTTTAAGGTATCTGCTTTAGTTTCTCTGCATTAAGGGCAACAAATGCTAGCTAGTTTTTTAGGTGTCTTACCTATCCTCACCCCTTCCTTGTGTGCTCTTGCTTTTATCATGTGCTCATAGTCCAATCCCCTTGTTGTGTTTGCCCTTGATCTAATGTCCACATATGAGGGAGAACATACGATTTTTGGTCTTTTGGGCCAGGCTAACCTCACTCAGAATGATGTTCTCCAATTCCATCCATTTACCAGCGAATGATAACATTTCGTTCTTCTTCATGGCTGCATAAAATTCCATTGTGTATAGATACCACATTTTCTTAATCCATTCATCAGTGGTGGGGCATCTTGGCTGTTTCCATAACTTGGCTATTGTGAATAGTGCCACAATAAACATGGATGTGCAGGTGCCTCTGGAGTAACAGTCTTTTGGGTATATCCCCAAGAGTGGTATTGCTGGATCAAATGGTAGATCAATGTCCAGCTTTTTAAGTAGCCTCCAAATTTTTTTCCAGAGTGGTTGTACTAGTCTACATTCCCACCAACAGTGTAAGAGGGTTCCTTTTTCCCCGCATCCTCGCCAACACCTGTTCTTGGTGGTGTTGCTGATGATGGCTATTCTAACAGGGGTGAGGAGGAATCTGAGTGTGGTTTTAATTTGCATTTCCTTTATTGCTAGAGATGGTGAGCAGTTTTTCATGTGTTTTCTGGCCATTTGAATTTCTTCTTTTGAGAAAGTTGATACAGGAAAGAGTAGGAAATACTCTGGAGTTAGTAGGTATAGGTAAGAACTTTCTCAATGAAACCCCAGCAGCACAGCAACTAAGAGATAGCACAGATAAATAGGACCTCATAAAACTAAAAAGCTTCTGTTCATCAAAAGAAATGGTCTCTAAACTGAAGAGAACACCCACAGAGTGGGAGAAAATATTTGCCAACTATACATCAGACAAAGGACTGATAACCAGAATATACAGGGAACTTAAAAAACTAAATTCTCCCAAAACTAATGAACCAATAAAGAAATGGGCACGTGAACTAAACAGAACTTTCTCAAAAGAAGAAATTCAAATGGCCAGAAAACACATAAAAAAAATGCTCACCATCTCTAGATAATTTTCTTAAAACTTGGTACAAGAGGATATTTAATTTACCTATATGGTTAGTTTCGTGGACCCTTTAGTTTTTAAATGCTGATTCCTAGCACGTCTGACACAAAACAAATTTTCAGAATACTACTCAAGGAATTAAGTTATAATAACATAATCAAAATAATACATGCAGCTGTCTAGTTGATTAAGATGCTCTGATATTATAAGGCAGCAATTCAAATAGCCACAGACACTAAGATGAGAGAATGAAGTAGGGCAGGTATGTAAAATACTGGGCAAAATAACTGGGTAGGCACAGGAAGGTTGGGCTCAAAGTATCTCCATCTCATACTGAAAGGGGCAAGGTGAATATGTGGGAGAGCTGGAAAGAGCCTGCCATGTCTGAGGGAGCCAGCATCTACTAGACTCCAGTCAAATGTTGTCTATCAGTAAATGACAGGTCCATGGTTTCAAACCATACAAGTTATCAAGAGAACTGGTAAATCCTGATATTCAAAAACTGAAAATTAACAACTTCAAACATTGCTAAGTAGTTTTGAATCACCACTGTATATACAAGTGCATGTGTGCACACATACACTCTCACACACACACACACACACACACACACACACACACGGCTGTTTGTGCCCTGAAGACTACTACAATTCCAGGTGAATTTGATGTGGTTTTAGTGGAAAAAGAGGATGGGAACATAAGCCCTGCTCTTCTGACAATGCTCAGAGAAAAAGCAAAAACAGATTATTGGCCCCTGAAGCATAGCATAGTTCTTGTGAGTTTCTATATCCCATTATTCCAACTAATTTAAAGATTTTTAAAAACACAAAGTCTAGGAAAATAATTCTTTAAGTATAATACTAAGTTAGAGGACATTCTTACAGACAGAAGCAGAGGCAACTTTAACCATCAAAAACAACACTGACAAAATAAAAAACCAATTTCAGATAATAGAAATAAAATGCATCAACAACATTTGTCCCATATTTGCTTCATGCAGGGCCAAAATAGTAAAACTTTACACATAATTATTTAGAAAAAGAAGGAGGAATTTACTTTAGAGATTTATGTACAAAACAGGCAATTACACCCAACACGTATTTTAGAATAAGTTCATAGAAATACAATAATCTGTTGTCAACAACTAGTTTCCTATAAAACAAGAATGCATGAATGTCTAAGATACTGTCCATCACAGAAAGAACAAAACTGAAGTGCTCACTTCAGCACTCACATACTAACAACAGTAAATAAACTCTCCACGTAAGTCTTCACTAGATTACTTCTTTTTATCAAGATGCATGACTTATTACACAATGTTCTCCAATAGAGAAAGGAATTGTACTTTCTTCCTCGTTATATAAAAATGAAAAAAATTGTCCTGAGCAGCAAATATATATAAGGCAGCAACACAATTTCTGTGAGGAGGTAACAAGGTCCAGCTCAGAGGAGAAATCACTGAGCAAACTGCTGATGAATATGTACAGGGAAGGGTCCAGAGATAAAGGCCACATTGATGCAGGATCTAGACATGGGGTAGGCAGATGGAATGACAGCCCAGAGGAAAGACTAAGGACACTGGGTGGAGAAAGGCATTGAGGATGCATGGTCCTGCCAAAGAAAGTATGAACGAGATTGAGAATAGAGCAGAGAGATTCACTCAGGTAAGGAAGGGAGGTTCTTTCTCTCATCCATAAAGGATGAATATTTTTCAATTTTCAAAGCCAAATAAAGAACAAACATTACATAAAGGTCATAAATGAAGAGCAGCCAAAGAGAAACTAAAATGATAATGAAGAAAATTTCTGGGGAAAGAGGTGTAGTCACACATTTTGTGATGTTTGGATACTTATGAACCTATAAAAGATGAATATTGGATCCAAAAGTAATGCTAGTAAACTGCAACAGAATGACAATTTACATATTTAAATGTTGGCTATCCTATCATTAACTCAACTAGCAAAAACATTTTGTCTTCCTTATTATGCTTATGTCATTTCTTCAACAAAGTTAGTGATAAGGGGAGAACAGGACCAGCCTGGAACTGAGGGGGATAAAGGGGGAAGGGTGGGGGAGGGGGACCCAAACAATGTATGCACATGTGAATAAATGAAAAAAAAATTAAATAAAAAAGTAAAGCATGCATACAATTTTCCATTTTCACCATTTTAAATGCACAGTTCAGTGGCCTTCAGTAAATCTCCATTGTAGTATAACCGTCACCACAATCCATCTTCAGAACTTTGTCTCCTTCCTAAACTGAATCTCTATTAGATACTAACTCCCTCCACCTTTTCCCTCCATCTGTATGATCACTGTTTTACTTTCTCTCTGCATGAATTTGGTTTTGGTACTTCATATAAGTGCAATCAAATAGCATGTTTTCTTTTGTCATCTTGACCTTTATTTCCTTCAAAAGGACATTCTCTGGTGTCCACAGTAAAGTTATAGAGTCCTGGTACTTTGAAAAGGTGATTGTGTTGTTGTTTTGTTTTGGGTTTTGTTTTTAATGCTGGGTTTACACATTCAGAATTAATGGTGCTAATAAGCCTGCAACATTTTGTCAAATAAATTATCAAGATCAAAAAAAATAAAATAAATAAATCTTGGCTATCCTTTTCCCCATTGTTCAACAAATTTTAGAACTGATTTTAAACAATACTTCATGTGGAATTGTTGTACTACATTATTAATGCTCTAGAATTAAGGTTTTATTTTTGTGTGGGTAGGATTGAGAACTGTCATGATTCCTGATAAGAACTGCCCCTTGCCACCATTCTGCAGCCTGAGCCGCAGCTGGTCTCATCCCTTCTAGAACAAAGCCCCACTGTCCCTTATCTCCTGCCACCTTTCTTTGCCCATCCCTAGCCCTTGCTTTCTCCCAAATGCTACTTAAGGCCAGAATCGCCAAGAAAAGCTGCTGCGCCATTTTTTCTTCTCGGCCAGCCAGCCTGCTTATTAAACTTTGGACATGAGATACCTCTTGTGAGCCTCCTTTGTGTGCAGTGTGCAGTGTGCAGTGTTTTCCTAACAATTCCTACTAAAACTTTTAGAAGTTGGGCTCATATTGCTCTCCAGAGTAGTGACAACGGGTAGTAATTGTTTGTATTTTGATTACTTGCAGGTCAAAAACAGTTATCACTACATTAAGAATACACATGGCACAAGCAATAAGCAAAGTTTCTAACCACAGGATAAAGTCAAATCTCTTCATCAGTTATTTCCTCTGCCAATAGATATTCTCTGTATAAAATGCTTGAGATGGTGGGATCAACTTCTTGAGCAACAGGTGATAATTGCTAAATGCATCCTTATAAAAAGTGATTAACTTTAAAGCAAGAAAACTGATTTATTAGAAATACTGATGCTATTATGCATAAATTATAAAGTTATCAATTGAAAAAAACCCTACATGATCATTCTAAGTAACTATACTCAATGTAAGGCAGTATAGATAACATGAAGCCCCACTTTGTCTACAAACACAATCCCAACACATGTTAAGGAATGTTTGCAATCAAACTGTAGCATAACTGAATTAGTCATAAGAAAGAAAAAAGAAATTGGTAGATTCAAAAACTGTAATACAATTTTGCTTTGAGTAACAGGTATATATGCATTTCCACCAGACAATATATGAGTAAGGTAACCTCAAAGAAAGACCTACATTTTACTCTATTATCAATGTATTTGGAAAACAAATATATAAAAAATTGTAATCATCTTTATTTTCTCCTCAGACTATCCCACTCTCAAGATTCATTAAATCCACAAGTTTTGTTTCCATAGCAGAAACAAAAACCATCCAAAGTCAGGCACATGCCTGCAATCTCAGCACTTGGGAAGCTGAGGAAGTAAGATCATGAGTTCCAGGCTGAGTGAGATCTCATCTCCAAAATGATGACGATGGTGATTATGATGATAATATTGATAATAATGGAATTTTACAGTAAGACACTACCACACACTAAGCCACATACAGCTCCTCAAAGACTGCATTCGTGTGATGATGTGAAATCTTGTGCTTTCCCAAAGGAAAGCTATAAAACTCAGGAAGAATGAAGAGAGTGCCAGCTAAAAAAATGAAACAGGTGGCTTAGCCAACTAAAAGCCAGCTGAGTTTTGGAAGATTGTTCCCATTTAGAGTATCCTCCAAAAACAGTTTTATGTTGTTGATTTCAATTTTCTTTTCTTTTTTTTTTTTTGCCACCATAATGCTACTACATTTCCAGCCTTTGGACAGGAAGAAAGAGGAAAATAATAACTTGTTCTACAAGAAAATAAGATACTTTTTTTTTTCTCAATCCTCTGGAAATTGTTTTAAACCTTCACTTTACTCATTTAGTAAAATCATCACCTACCTCGTCCAGATAAGAATATTCTCTAGAATATAAGTCACCCTCTGAAAATGGTGGTATATAATGGGAGTGAAATACTATAGAAAAAATACATGTTTCACATGTGTATGTTCATCAGATGCTACATATTAAATATCATATACAAACATTTATGCAAACATAAGCTGGAATAGAGCAATGGAGAGATCTGGAGAAATCCTTGCAAATGTAATTGCTATTAATCACACAATTCTGTTCCATTAGGCATAAAAAGTATTGAAAGCAATTAACAAAATGATAAACTTACAATATTTATTCCTCAGCACAGAAGAAAAAAATAAAAAGTAGTTCGTAAGACTACTATGTAGCTAATTTTGTGGGGAACACCCCCAATGTGTTACAGATAAATAACCACAACAGGTAAAGATGGCAGGGTTGATACAGGGAGGTTAATATTCAATAATACATAGGACTATACAAAGTTTCTTTTCAGACACAAGAATAACCTTGTTACAAGAATAATACTGGATGCTAAGGTCAAACCAAAGCCTTACTGCAGTAAGTCATCTTGCAAGGGAAATGTCTCAAGGAACACTGTAACATACAATTCACAGGAAAATGTGACATGCACCAGTAAACAATACACCTTTAACCAACTGCACATCTATTTTAAAATTTTGATTAGCATTTTGTTTACAAAATTTCAAGCTTTAATTATGAACCACAATTCTGCAAGAAAAGCAATGAGAGGAAACGGAAAGGCCATCACTAGATCTCCAGTTCTAACTTTTTTTTTTTAAAGAAAACTACATATCTTGATTCCATCTTCCTGCTTTTTTGGAAGTCCTTCCTCTTTCCTAATGAAAATCTCAGGGTCTTGTACTCCTGGATGTCAGAAGTCTGCATCTCAATGCCCATGCTGTAATACAAAATAATCACTAAGAGTCAATTGAATAACATACAAGTAAAAAGCAACTACTAATACATTTTAAGACTAGAAATGTTGCAGGATATTCAAGCAAGGAAATGGGACACCAAGGCTTTTCAGGAAGCAATACTTATTAGCATGCCAGCAGCAGCTCACCTCACCGGCTTTGCCTTATTTATATAACTTTGCAAGCAGGTTACAGAAGAAAGAAGCAGAGTTTAACCCATATATGGCTGCATGTATCTCTATTGGCTACTTCACCCTCAGTGCTATGTGACCTTCCTCATGTTCAAATTCTTTAGGTTTTATCTCCTTGCCATGCTGTCCCCTCCTACCTGCTACATTATTTGCCCCTATGATATTTGGACCCACCTAGGGTCAAAGAGCATCATCTTGATTTAAGGGTCCGTATTTCCATAGCATCATTACATGGGCGGCTGTTTTCCTTTCTATACTGACCTCCATAATGGTCCTAATTGACTGCAATACCAAGAGAACCAAGGAGGCCACTATTAAACATGCTCCCAAGACAAGAATCATTGCCATTTTCAGGGTCTTGAATCCACCCAACCTCCAAACAGGTCATTGGGATTCCATCCTCTCCAAGTCTGGACGGGGACATGGGCGATCTTCCTCATTCTGTCTGTGACTTCTTCTATGACCTTTCCTTCAGCAGCAATCTGTAAGCTGCAGTCACTTAGACTGAACTTTCCACATACACCTCCCTCGGAAGCAATAAATAGTCCAAGGCCAGACAGTTTTGCTATATTGCATTGCGCACCTTTGTGTGCAGTTTGGCCAGTATGTTAAGGGCCCTTGCAGTTTTGTTAGTCATAATTTCAACTACCACCTGGAGCCAAATAATGCAGTTGAGCATATAGATCAGGTGCTATAGCCCCAGGACCCATTTCCGGCCAAGTGGCAGGACCATAATACTGGATGATTCATTCAGGAGGCTCCTCATTGTCCTGCCAATTACCAATTTGTAAGGCACCCTATTTCTTTCTACTTGTCTTTTCTTCATATATGGAGACTCCTAATTTTTCACCTTGTGCAAGTGGGAGCAAGAAAAAGGATGGCTGGATTGTGCCCAGTACACAGGACCTGACCCAACTGCTGGGTAGTGCCAAAAAAGCTTATTTCCCACAGATCCAATATAGCTCCCTGGGCACCCACCAATCTATGTTTGAGGTAAGATTGTTCCAAGCTTTTCAGAGAGCAGAGAAGTTGGCCAGCGGGTGAGGCTGTGGTTCTGTGTGGTTTGGAGTTCCCTACCATTGGGTCTTTTAGGCAGAGTCATTGTTAAAATTCTTTCCTAAACAAGTGAAATCCCTCACTGGGGTGGGCAACTGGCCTTTGGAGTGGGAAATGCAGTAATTTCTGATGAGGGAAGTTTTTAGGAGTCAGATGATTTTCCAGTCTCTAGGCAAAGCAGTTTCATTAAAGGGCTCTACAGGTTTAGCTCCTTAGCTTCCCATGGCCAGTGGTCTCCCAGGTTGACCCTCCACAAACATACCATGAGGTGACACTGAGAGTCTGGGCTATAGACTCAGCTAGTGAGAGGAACAGGTTTCTGCCCTTGATGAAGACAGAAAGTTCACTTTGCATTTCCTCATAAAAGGAGTGAAAAACTTGGTATGAGGAACTCTCTTGGGTAATAGTAATTTGAGGTTCATCTGAGTCACAGGGTCAAGGCCCTTTCCATCTATCCTTATACTAACTATAATTCCCTGTTTCCAATCAGAGGGCTTAAGTACAGTAAAATTTATGGGGTTACAGGTGCCAGAGGTACAGTCAGGCACAGCACCTGTACCCATGTGAAGGAGGGCTGTGTGTTCTGCCTTATGCCATGTCGCCCATGAAACACAATACCAATAAGGGCAATAGTAGGAACCCACATCATCACATGGCCTAGAATTGTCTCCCCGGCACATACACTTATCATTAGACATATAGGCTCTTTCCTAACCTAGGTCCCCACAGCCACAGGCTATATCTCCACATCTACCTTGATCTATGGCAGCACGTGCATCAAAGAACATCGACATTGGTTTATCAGGGTTAAACACCTGGGTGTGGCTGACAAGGTTCCCAGGATTGCAGATGCTTCAGAAATGTAACCATTACTCCCAAGCATGGTATCTGGGGTTGAAGCAGATATGCTGATCACCATGGGAGCACACCAAATAGGTGGTATGGTTGTAGGTGCAGGCCCCAATGACAGTGCCTGCACAGGAATAGTAAGTATGGAAAAGCAGAGTCCTGAGGACAACACTTCCTGCATGGGTAGTATGCATACATAAATAAAGACTGAGGTTTGGGGATCCCCGAGCAGAAAACTATTTAAGTTTAACAAAAGGGACTCATCCTAGAAGAAAGGAGACGCTGCCTCAACCTTCCACATGCATAAACTAGTCAGCTTCCAGAGAGACTACAGCAGGGCTGTCATCCCATTGTCTATGGTCTTCTGTTGTTTCCTAGAAAGTAGGGTCCCATGGAGGGAGGGCACAGGAGCTCTGGAAGGTGATCTTGTTCAGTGAGGCTGGGTCTGGGAAGCACTCCCACTCAAGAGAGGCTAGTTTTACTTGGCTGTGATGGATCCAGGGAGCAATCTCTGCTACCTTAACTGCAGTGGAGTTATACAAAATAAGAACAAAAAGGCCCCTCCAATGGGATTTTAACAGTTGGACATTGCATTCCTTTATCCAGATGGCATCTCCTGGCCTGTAAGGGTGTGTGGGAGTTGTTAAGCTAACGGGAATTCTCTCCCACACCTGTCATTGATTTTTGAGAGTGTCAGTCCCAGGGCCTGCATCTGCCTTCACAAGGTGAGGTCCCCTACTTGTTGAAATCCCTCAATATGCCCTTGATTAAGGGGTGTGGGCAGCCATAAAAGACTTCAAAAGGTGAAAGCCCTGTCAGCCTTGTGGGCCTAGATCTAATCTTCAGTAATGCTGGGTAGTAATTTATCCCACTGTAGATGGGTCTCCTGGCACAGTTTTCCCAACTGTAATTTTAGGGTTCTATTCACATGTTCCACTTTTCCTGAACTCTGGGAGCAGTAGGCCAGGTGGTTCCCAAGCTTTTAGCTATCAGCCAAACGATTTTGGCCACAAAGGCTGGCCTATTATCCAGCCCAATAGACACAGGTATTCCAAACCAAGGGATGATTTTCTTTAGCAGACATCTGGCCACCTCCTGGAACTTTTCAGACCACGTGGGGAAGGCTTGCACCCATCCTGCGAAGGTGCAGACAAATACCAATAGATAATTGCAACCTCAAGCTCGTGGCATTTCAGCAAAGGCCACGATCAAATTTTCAAGAGCAGTTCTGCCAACGCTCTGCACCTGGGGAGGCACCCTTGGCCCTTGCTGGGGGTTGTTTTTGGCACATACTACATCTTTCACATACTGCCTTACTTATGTTGGAAAGTTTGGGTTAATAAAAGTGCTGGGCCAGGGTAGTCTTGAGGGCTGTTCACCCTGAATTAATTCCTTGACAAAGGTAGGAGTCAGTGACTCACGGATAGCAATGCAGCCATTGGCAAACTTCCACCATCCGGCAGGTAGAAAATTTCCCTCCTCTGTCTTAAACCACATCTGTTCTTGTGTTGTGTAACATAGGTCCCAATCACTTAAGGGACATGGGAACAAGGCAGCTGTCAGGGCAGTTGGGGCTGGTCCCTCATGAGGACTGTATGTTTGGCTTCCCTATCAGCTTTTCGGTTTCCCCAAAGCAATTGCTGTATCTCTTTTGGTGCCCTCAGCAGTGTATAACTGCCAGCAATTTAGGGGCCCATACAGCATCTAGGAGTTCAAGAATTTCCTGCCCAT
This sequence comes from Castor canadensis, assembly GCF_047511655.1. Lineage (NCBI taxonomy): Eukaryota > Metazoa > Chordata > Mammalia > Rodentia > Castoridae > Castor > Castor canadensis. The sequence continues at coordinate 64,449,658 of NC_133398.1, forward strand.
ACTTGATACTTTTTCCTCCCAAATTAATGAGGCCCCTCTTCTTATATAGGGCCCAATGGACGTGAATGGTTGTGAAGGCATATTTAGAGTCAGTGTAGATGTTTACCCATACTCCAGGGAGCTGGAGTGCCCGCGTGAGGGTGACAAGTTCAGCTTTTTGTGCAGAAGTTCCAGCCGGGATCAGGTGGGCCTCAATGACTGAGTCCAGGGTTACTGTTGCATACCCAGCAAAGCACATGCTGTCCTGGATAAAGCTGCTCCCATCTGTGAAATATTCAATATCCGGATGGCCGATAGACTGATTGGTTAGATCTGGCCGGCTTCAGAAAACCTCATCCATAACCTCTAAGCAGTTATGCTCCAGGGCCCCAAGTCAACTCGCAATAGAGTGGCCAGGTTTAGACTCTTAACAACCTCTAGCAGGATGTGTGGGTTTTCACATAGCATACTCTCATATTTGATCATCCGAGAGTTGGTCAGCCAATAATTTCCCTTATACTCCATGAGAGTTAGGACAGAGTGTGGAACTCAGACAGTGAGTTCTTATCCCAGAACAAGCTTATCTGCCTCTGCCACCACAGCAGCAGTGGCTGCTAGTGCACACAAGCAAGGTGGCCAGCCTCAGCATCAAGCTGTTTGGACAAGTAAGCCACCAGACAATGCCCAGAGCCTAGTAGCTATGTCCCCTTTCGTGCATGAACATACAGGAAAAAGGATTTCATCACATCTGGCAGGACTAGAGCAGGGGCATTAGTGAGTACCCTCTTGATTTCTCTAAAGGCTTTCTCTCGTTCCTCTTCCCATGTTAAAGATTACTGTTCTCCCCACTTTGTGGCTTGATAGAGGGGTTTGGCCAAGAGGGAGGATTTAAGGATCCAGATTCAACAGAAACCTGAAGCTCCCAAAAACTCTGACTTTATGGCAGGTTTTGTGGGCTGGAATGGAAGAGACATCCTGTTTTCTCTTGGGGGCAAGCCTGCACTGTCCCTGAGACAGGTGAAAGCCAAGGTATTTGACAATGTTTTGCCAAATCTGGGCCTTCTTCTGAGAAACGTGGTACCCTGTCTCCCACAAGAGAGAGAGAGAAGGAGACTAGTCCCTTCCATACACTCCTCCCAAGTTGGTCCAGCCAGCAGGAGCTCATCTACATAGTGGAGGAGTGTGCAGTCGTGGTGGTCAGCTGAGAAAGCTTTGAGGTTGGATGCCAAGGCAGTTCCGAAGATAATGGGGGAGTTACTGAAACCTTGTGGCAACCAAGTCCACATTAGTTGCCTATTTCCCCAGTATCGGAATTGTCCCACTGGAAGGCAAAAATAGGCTCACTCTGTGGGACTAGGTGGATGCAGAAAAATGTGTCCTTAAGATCTAGGCAGGTAAAAAACTTTGCCTCAGCTGGGACAGGACCAAAAAGCATGTAAGGATTTGGGCTACGGGGTGGAAAGTGATGTTTCTGAATTTACTGCCCGGAGGTCCTGAACTGGCCTGAAATCCTCGGTCCAGTTCCAGGATGACTGGCAAGGTTGGAGGATCTCATATTTTAGGAGTCTCTCAAAGTATTTTTGAATTCCAACCTGGGCCTTGAGGGAATGAAGTACTGTTTTTGCCTGATGGTGACGGCTCCGACTTTAGTTCTACTACTGGGGGCCCATCTCAGGCCAGACCTGGGGAGTTATCTTCAGCCCATATACCTGGAATCTTGAAGAGAAGCTCAGGAGTCTCAGGAGGCCTTCCCTCAGGGGCATAGAGCTGTCATTACTCTTCTTGTGTGACCATGAGGATAAGAGTCCTCTCAACTTTAAGGCTGCTGTACGATCCATTTCAAAAGTTATCTATGCTCTCAGTTTGCATAAGTCCCTGCACATCAGGCACATGAGGCAATTGGGAAGAAAAGGAATTCATGCCTTACTTCATGACTCCCAAAATTTCATTATTTGGACACTAAGAAGTCCCCCGTAGCCCTGGTAACAGTTGTATACCTTTATGAAAGGTGGCCCACTGGTTGGGTCACAACTGAATGTTCTGTACCCATGTCTACCGTAAGATCAATGGGATGGCCCCTTATTCTTGTTATTATTGTTATTCGGATCATAGGCTCCAGAGAAACTAGTAGAATAGAGCCCAGTCTGTCCTATTCCTCCTCACAGCCTTCCAGGGCTGCCAATCTGACAATGTTTCTCCCAGGGGCTGGCTCCCCTGCAGGTGGGCTGATATTGTCTCTGGACAATCTGACCTCTGCCCCTGGTCTGGGGGTTTGTTGGGAATTCCCTGGCCTGTTAGGTACATTCATTCTTCCAGTACCCTTCCTATCAACAGGAGACACACTGATTTCACCCTAGTTCCTCCCTGGAGTGAGGGCATCCCAGGGCACTGTCTACTGTCTGCAATGATTGCCTCTGCCTACAAGGGGCCTGCCTGACTGTTCAACAAGGGCTGCTGCAAGGTCTATTTTCCTTTTCATCCTTCAATCAGCCTCCCATTTTGCGTCCTGATCTTGATTGACAAAAACCTTCATGACCACTTCCAGAAGTGGGTTGGTGTTCATTCCAGCAAATCCCCCAGTTTCTGCAATTTTCTCCTTGGGTCCCCTTGGGCCTGGCCAACAAAAGTGGCACTAATCACCCACTGGTTTTCAGTGGCTTCCAGAGCAACAGGAATGTGCAAGCAGAAGGCTTCACACAAATGCTCATAAAACTAGCTGGGACTCTCATCTGGCCCTTGAAGGACCTCTGGTATTTTGCTCATGTTCATGGCCTTTTTCCCTCCTTCCTTCGTGCCTCCTGGTGTTGTTCAAGCTGCTGTTAGTCTTGGTCATCACTAGGGTCCCAATGGGGGTCTTCCTCAGGGACCTGAGCCTGGGCATAGGCTTGGGCATTTAAGATGTCAGCAGGATCATAATCTTCCAGCCATTTTAGAGCCTCCAACATTATACGGCATTGCTCTTCAGTATTAAATAAAATCAGAAGAAGCTGTTGACAGTCTATCCAGGTGGGTTTATGAGTCTGGATGATAGACTACATCAAATAAGTCAGAGCCTGAGGCTTTTCCATGAAGGAGCAGTATGAAGCTTCCAGTTTAGGAGGCCTGTGGTGGTAAAGGGCTGGTAGACAAATGTACACCCTCCTCCTTGTATTTGACCATCCTGGTTATAATACACTGGGCCTTGCCCGCCCTCAGGGTTATCTGTAGGGCAATGGGAGTCTGAGGAGAAGAGGGGTCCTCCAATTGAATGGAGGATGTGGGGGGAGAACTGGTGGACTCGGAGTCGTTATGGAGTCCATAGGACGCAGGAGAGCAGAGGAGTTGAGGTCCCAGAGGCTTCTGGCTAGATTTTACAAGTGTGATTGTCCCTCGAGCTTTTCCATCTGATGTCAGAGATGAGGGTACAAAATTGGGTGCTGGTGGCAGAGGTGGATAAAGTGGCACATAGGGTGGTGTTACCTCCTCAGGTTGCTCAGCCACTACAGGTTCCTTTGTTCTCTCTACACTTGGAAGTTGCAGCCACACTAGCTACCATAATCCTACAGGTCTCTTCCAGACAGAGCCTTAGTGATGTGGGTCGGCTGAGGACAGCATCCTGCCAGTAACCAATATAAGGAAACTGATCTGGGTGCCCAGGCTTCTTACAATTGCACGATAAACTTCATTAACCACAGTTTTGTCTAGTGACCATTCTGGGGGCCACCCTACACCAAAAGGGGGCCAATCAACTTCACAAAATTTATTTAGCTTGTTAGAAGTTAACTCCATAGTCTCCATTAAATCCCTTTTTAAAGTTTTTAAGCATACACTCCAAGGAGGTGCCCTTATTCTGATTTCTACCCATTTCCTCCTGTTACCAGAAGTTGAGACAGACACTGAGTTGTAAGGGCTTTGAAGGAGGTAAGGGGAGGCCTCTTCTCCAACATACAAGGGAGAACAATATGCACCCTTTATCGGTGACCTGGACACAGTCACCCAGCCAGGAACTGCACCTACACAGGGTCCTCACTCACTTCATCTGTCTCTGGCCTTATCCCTCATGGTAGCTTTAGGCTCCTCTTAGCCATGGTGAGTCCGTATAAACCCTGGACCAGAAGCACTCTTAGGGCTCACACTAGACCAGATGAGTTCACCATGGACCCGAGGATTGGGACTCTGCACTTGCTTCATAGCCAAATCATGTCTCAGACACACACACACACACACACACACACACCCCACACACACACACACACATACACTTCCACCCCACTCCTTGAAGCTGAGAAACATTTTTCCACCCTTGACAGGACTTCTTATGTGTCTCTGGGAGGTGATATGGGGGCTCCCTTCTGTCTCCTAAAGGCAGGCCTATTATTTGAACCCAGGTTCTTATCAGTCTGATGGGCAGAGCTCCCAACTGGTTCCGAAGCCTTGTCCAGGATCCTTTGTGCGACCAAAACTCACTCTCCAGGGACTTGCCAGGAGAGTCAAATCCCTCCATCATATCAACAGGTCCACTGTCACCTGGTGGGACGGCTGACCTGACAAGCTGGGGATGCCAAGTCCCAGTGACAAGTAGGTGAAAACACCATCTCTGAATCCCGGATGAACCTACAGAAATGTTGTGGAATATTCAAGTAGGGAAATGGGACACCAAGGCTTTTCAGGAAACAATTATTTATTAGCGTGCCAGCAGCGGCTCAGCAGATTCCCACCAAAGGCTGAACCCCAAGAACAAAGGGGCTTTTCATACTGTTGCAGACAGGTTACAGAAGCAAGAAGCAGAATTTAACCTGACATATGGTTGCATGAATCTCTATTGGCTACTTCACCTTCAGTGCTATATGACTTTCCTCACATTCAAATTCTTCAAGCTTTATCTTCTGCCACGCCATCCCCTCTTCCCTGCTACAGAAAGGCACTGCATCTATGTTTACTAGTCCATGTTAAAATCCTAACAGCACATTAAGAGTACAGTATGAGCTACAAGAGATACTCCTTCTTTTACAAGATTAGCTTCAATTTCTATAGATTGCTATTACACAATGTTTCTTTTTAAAATCTTGAAAGCAACATAATTGAGAGACCATTAAGTCTTGTGACCACAAATAACAAGAGTATCAAAAATTTTATTCTCCTCTATAAATGGTTTTATCTTTTCCTTTTAACTAAAATAATAGTCTTCTACCTTTCCCCTTCTTTGATAAATGTGGCAATGATGTACATACAATCTACATAGTAAAAATAGTGAAAAGATTATAAACAACTGTGAGATTTGTATCCAGAATCTATAATTTAAACCAGATCAATGATAATAGACATTTAATAAACATCTCCGCAATGCTAAATTTTAGGCACTGCAATAAAAACCTTTACATAAGACACTACCTTATCTCTCTCAATAACTTTGTGAGGGGAATTTTCATCTCAGACAAAGAGGGGGTGGGAGGGAGAGGGAGGGGGCGGGGGGCAGGGGGGAGAAATGGCCCAATGTATGTACATATGAATAAATAAAGAAAGAAAAAAAGAGAAGACTAAAGCACAGAGGAGGTAAGTCACTTAACTAAGGACACACAGCCATTAGATGACAGAAATGGAAATTAAGAGCAGGTCCCTATTATTCCAAAGCCTATGATCTTAAATACTTCACTTTGTTCCAAAATATTGTTCCCACATACAGTTCTTCCATAAACTCGCTACAGAAGAATAGCAATTATTATTTATTAAATACCCAAGGCAAGGTTCATTCTCACTCATCAGAATACTAGAATGTTCAAACTAAACCAAAGTCAAACTGAAAATGGGCTAAATGACTTCAGTTGGGAGAAATTCCCTTCATTTATTGGTATTACCTAAGTCCCTGATCAAAGAACACTGAGACTTCACTGAAATGAAAAATGAGTATTAAATATTCAGTGTCAATAATGCCCCTTTTCTCCATCTCACAGATGTATTTACTCACAAATGTATCTATGCATAATCTTCTTCACAAAACTACTTCCTATGTTTGTATACATGTATACACAAATCTCCAATTTTAGAATAAATTTTAAAAACACATGTGAAAATAGTTATGTGAAGCTAGTTGTGTGAAATGATTTTATTGAAGCTACTTTCCATCTTAATTAAAATTACTAGTTTAGTGAGTAATAGTTTTAAAGGAAAACATATGAACATCTAGATAGCTTACAATCTGCAAGGTATCCTTTTTTGTGTATTGTTAATTTATACAGTTGTTTTCCTTCTTTATGATTTCAATAAACTCCATGTGTTGAAGCTACCTTCTGGCTCTAAGAAATTCTACTTCGGATTTGAAGAAAAAATAAGATGAACAAAATTGTTTTTAAAGAATCTAAAATGAAATATATGATGTATTAAACATAAGCATACTTTGCTGCCAATGTAATTCAGTAGTTTTATTAAACTGAAAGCTGACATTTTAGAACTATAAGTGACTACTATTTTTCATCTACCTTATATGTCTTCAAAGAATTCAAGCCTTAATTTTTAAGTCTTAATTTTGAAGTAAGTCTTGAATTTAAGGTCCTTGTTGATAGGAATCAGAACTTTTATTTTCTATCCAGAAATATTTACTACAATAAATTAAAGCTGTTCAAATGACAACAAATAAGATACACTAAAAAGAGGTTATTAAAATATATTTACAGTTCTTTTCATAATATCTAACAATGCCCTGGGTAAGTTTTTTAATAAAAGACATTGCTTATGAAATATTAGGAGAAATTATAAAGTAGGAATACAGGAACACTATAAACATTAAAAGTATTTTTAAATGTCTGAATATTAACACTAACCTCATCTTGATTCTAAAGTCTTACATTTTTAGAGAAGGTCACCTCATATACAATTAAAGTTCTCAATAAAAATCAAAGCAGGCTATAAGCAAATACTGGAACTTAATTTTATATAATACTAACCAACCAGAGTTTTTACAATTTTTACAATATGGAAGAACTAGACTTTTTTTTTTGGTGGTGGTACCAGAGTTTGAACTCAGGGCCTACACCATGAGCCACTCCACCAGCCCTTTTTTTGTGAAGGGTTTTATAGAGATAGGGTCTCACAAACTATTTGACGGGGTTGCCTATGAACCGCGATCCTCCTGATCTCTATCCCCTAAGAAGCTAGGATTACAGGCATGAGCCACCAGCCAATTTTTTAAAACAAAAAACCATTCATTGCAAAACAAATGTGCCCAAATCATTGCCGTCACATAATCTTTTACAGCAACGCCTCCATGTTCTTGACTAAAATATTTTTCTCTTGGGATTCACATACTGTCTTGCATGTATATTAAAACTACATACAGACCAGGCTTAGTAGCTCATGCCTACAATCCTAACATTCAAGGAGCTGAGGTAATAGGATAGTAAATGTCACAAAACAACAAATTCTTATATACAAGTAATTATTCATCAAATTACCAGCATGCTCACTTGGACTAGAAGGACTTTTATTGGTGCCTTTAAACTTTATTTTAACATAGCATTCTTTTTTAAGTAGCATGAAAATTGTAGAAAAAAGATTTTACAAATCCAGATTCCCAGAGAAGAGCATTCATTGCTGATAATCAGAATCAAAATTTTCCAAGAGAAAAGTCTAAGCCATTCCTTTCGTAAATATGCTATATTTTAACCATTGGTAGTAATGCCCCTTACCAAGAAGTACATGTAGGAAATCAGTAGGCTCTCCCTCAAACAGACAGGAAATGTTTGTGTTTTGTGTTCTGTGAGGCAAATGCCACAACCTGCATGAAGGATACAGAATCTGTGGCACTTATTACACATGAGAATCTACTACAGGCTTCCTGATGTTATCAGTAAGGTACTTTACAAAAGCTGATTCAATTTTTGCTGATAGTCTATCTTACTTAGAACATGCAATCCAAATTACTTATGCAATTAAAATGGTTTAAGATGTTATATCAATACTGAAGTGGTATAAATGAACTGAATATACTTTGTTGCACAATCCAAAAACTAGGAATAAGTTAAACATTTTTTTCTTAAATTAGCTCTACAATTAAGAGAAAACTTAACAGATGTCTACGTGAAGAATGGTTACAAAATGTGGAAGTGCAGAATTCCTCAACTTGCACACAATTCATATTTGGGGACAGATAATTCTCTGTGCTGGGGCTGTCCCATGTATTATACCATGTTTTGTATTACCTCTAGCCTCTATCCACCAGATGCCAGTGGCACCCTCCCCAGTCATGAAAATAAAAATATACAATGTCAAATGTCCTCTAAGGCACAAAATCATCCCAGGGCCCAGAATCAATGAGTTAGTGAGAATGTAAACATAGAATATAGTTTGGTTACAAGTTTGCTGCTGTGGGTATGCAATACAAGGAGACATTTCATCTCTTTGCCTCAGTTTCTTCCTATTTCAAATAGCAGCTGTAAAAACTGAGGAAAGAATTGAATAGTATCTGCAATAATCCCTCCCTTATCTGCAGGGGATATTTGCTAAACCCCTGGTTAATGCCTGAACCTTACATAGTACTAAATATGCCTTTTTCATTATTTTATCTACCTCTCCCTCTCACTGGGTTTTGAACTAGATCCTCACCCATGTTTTTCTTCTTAATTAAGCACTGTGACCATAAATTTTGCAATTTGAAAAATGACAGCAAAACTGACATGGATTTCTTTTTCCTTCTTCACAATTTCATGGATATAAGATTTGTTCTTATCATAGATCTGAGTGAACCCAGCATACAATTTTTTTCTTTCATTATTAAGTTCAGAACTTTCACCTTCTCATTTAAGTGAAATACTTTAAAGCTTCTCTTTGGTGTAGTAAATTGTCAGTGTCAATGCTCTCATGCTTTGAGGCCATTATTAAATAAAATAAGGATTACCTGAACACAAAAATTGCAATACTGCAACAGTCAGTCTGATAACCTGGATGGCTCTTAAGTGATTACTGGGTGGGTGGTATGTGCAACAGGGGTACACTGGACAAAGCAATGTTTCATATTCCAGGCAAGATGGAGCAAGATGGTGAAAGATTTCATTATGTGTGACAAAAAAACTTAAAAACTGTTTATTTCTAGAATTTTCCATTTCATATTTTTGGACCACAGCTGACCACAGATAGCTGAAACCACTGAAAGGGAAAACACAAATAAGAGAACTACTATACTATTCTGCTACTGTTGATTTTTTTTTTTAATTGCAGTAGTGGGGCTTAAACTCAGGGCCATCACCTGAAGCCACTCCACCAGCCCTATTTCTGTGAAGGGTTTTTCGAGGTAGGGTCTTATGAAATACCCAGGCTGGCTTCGAACCATGGTCTTCCTGATCTCTGCCTCCTGAGTAGCTAGGATTACAAGCATGAGCCACCAGCACCTGGCAACTGTTGATTTTTTTAATTGTGTATTTCTAGCATCTCTTTCTCTACATCAGTCTATCACACACAAAAGTAAAACTGTTCAACAAAAATTTTCTCAAGGGCCAAAAACCAGTGTAGGAAGGGGCATTACCAGGCTTATAATTATTCAGAGATTTTTCCTAACAGTCTAGAACTCAGGAACATGTTCCCAAACCATAGTTTCTACTCATGGTATCTATATCAGAGAAACAGGATGCTCTACTTGATCACATACTCTCCTCCTTCTGTATTCTGGATGAGGCTCTAGTCTGGTGGGGAACATGACTCCAGTTCATGTATGGCTACATACTTGCTAGAATCCAACATCAAACCCCACTTTCTCTTTCCCCTGAAGTTATTCCCTGCTGGCTTCCAAATCATCGCTTTCTGCTTCACAGACACCATGGCGGAAACTCTCTCATAGCACTTGCACTCTACAACAGAACAAGTGATTCAGTGATAGTCACAAACATCGGAAGTCACTACACCACAGGTACCTCTGCGTCCTCTCTCATCAGTCTGTGCCCTGAGGTACACAGCCAAGGTGCTGGCCATATTAATACATAAGATGTCATCTTAACTGGACAGCTACCTTCAGAAAACTAACTGCAATTTTCTTACAGGTTGATATAGCTCCTATACACAACTCCACACTAAGCATTTTTCTTAGGTTAGACTGCCAATAAGATATACAACCCAACAAGACTACTATTCATGAAAACTACTCACTTCGACAAAGAAATTATTAAGACTGTATGTTTAGTTGAGGACCATTTACTGAGTACATAAAATACCCCTGCTTAGCAAATGAAGAGTATCTACAAAAACACTAATTATAATGACTTACAGTAATAACTATACTTATTATATATCACTAGTTTTAACTAATTCATTAGTAAAATTATTTTGTTTAATATACACCCCTTTGGACTGGTGGAATGGCTCAAATGGTAGAGCACATGCCTAGCAAGTATGAGGCCCTGAGTTCAAACCCCAGTGCTGCCAAAAGTAAAATTAAAAAATATATACACACCCCTTTGACCAGTCAACTGGTCAAAATTAAAAATTAAAAAATATATACATACTCCTTAGATTAGTCAACTGGGGAGTTAAAAAAAAAGGCTAGGGAGCCAGGAATCCCAACTGCCTTCATTATGATGGGATCAAGGTACAAGGGTTTGTAGGGGTGATGGTGTTTGTATGTATTTTAGGTGGAAAGTAGAAAGTGCTCCAAATACTTGGGAAGCAAGAAGTTAGTAAACTATAAATCTAAGGATTCTCCAAAAGGAACCTGGCAAAAGAAGACATTAGTTACAGATGAAAAAGAACAAGACTGGGCTGGCAGAGTGACTCAAGAGTAAGAGTGCCTGCCTAGCAAGAGTTCAAACCCCAATAACCCAGGTGTACATTTTCCTGAGTTCTCTAGGTATCTCATATGTGCTATAAAGTGAAAAAATTACTGTTAGAGGTATCCTCTTACAACAAAATACTGATTGCTAAAGACGTATGAAGGTATATGTTATTCAAATACTTTAAAGGGGCTGGTGGAGTGGCTGAAGGTATAGGCCCTGAGTTCAAACCACAGTACTAACAAAATTAAAAAAAAAAAGCTTATTTTAAATAACTCTCTCTAAATTCTACACCTGCTTTATTTTCTAGGCATTCACTACATTAGGTGCTTAATTAAAAAAAGAATGAATTTCAACAAAAACATTCTAGAGAAATACAAAGAAAATAACTCATGTTGACAATTCTGTAAAATACTTGCAGATTGGGGCATGAGTTATTTTACTATGTGAAAATAGAACATCCATGTTCCCAAAACCCTACCTGTGGCTACTTTTGAGTATTTCCCATTCATGGCTGAGCCAGACCTCTAGGAGGTCCTGAGTACTGTTGACTCTGAAAATTTTCATTTCTGCAGGGAGTCTTGGAAGATACACACTTAGCACAGCACCAAGGAAAATGTCTTTCTCCTCTGACAAACTGAAACCAATTAAGTCAAATGCCTCACACTGATCCAATTACACCAGGAAGAGTTAAAATGAGAGTAATACCCCCAAAAACCCTCAGGACTCATCAAGAGTAAGTAACATCCTTCAGGGCCCAATAAAATTAATGACATTTCAGTAATGAGACTCTTATGAGCCATAAAAGAGGGAAGTGGCAGAGGGTTGTAGAAATCAAGTCTATTTTAATTCTCCAAAACTAAAGAAAACAGTTGAAAGAAAGCCTCTGTAATTTCTTCAAAACAGGTAAGATTAACTTTTTTAAAATATTCTATTTTGGTACTCACAAAATATCCTTTCGCCTTACATATCACACGAGGCTCTAGTCTAGTATACCTGAATTACAATCTTGACAAGAGATGTCAGCTGAGTAACTTCAAATAGCTCACTCACAAGCAACAGTCTTCTCCTCTGTAACACAGAACTGCTAAGAAGAGTCCACACAATTAGATGTCAAGTTCATGGGCCAGTGACTAGGACACAGTAGCACTTGCCCAAAGAACCAGTCTCTGTATCTCAATTTCTGCCATGTTTTATTACTTATATACTCAGTCTCCTTACTAAATTACTGCCCCCACACAAAAAAAAGTCAAGCAGGATAACATATACACTGCTTTACACTCTAAGGTTAGCTGACATTAATTTGGAAATGGAAAAACTAAACACAACCAAAGGAGAACTAACACCCAGGACTGATAAGTAAACAGTAAAGGGGCACTTAGTTTCTTTAAATGCATTCAACACTCTTACATTCCTTCAATATTTATTGAGCAGGAGGCTAGGGCTAAGCATTTGTCTTTAGTGACCTACAACAGATATAAGACATAACCATACAAAAGAAAGAAATGCCTAAGCTCTATAATTAAGGCAAAGATAACTAGAGATTTAGAGAGAGAGATTACTTTTGGGTAGGGTAAGGAGATAAATCTTCACAAAAGAAGAAGCAGTTCATATGGCCTTGAAGTATAGAGTTTGGATAGAAAACAGATCCCAGCAAAAGCACAAGGCAATGTGAAGAAACACAAGTTCAGAGAACAAGGTAACTCAGTTATGCTAATAATCTGTGTGTGTTGCAGGAAAACCTATCCCCTGCCCTCAGTGCTAATTCACAATTTACAAGGTTTTGAGGAAAAGGAAATGTTGATTGTTCATCAGACAAAGAAGAGGATAGGGAAGAGTCAAAGCATTGTCAGCTCCTCTTCTGAGAGAAAATGTCCACCTTTTAAAGGGCTCAGCTTAACTGCGTGACCAGACACATATTTACTGTGGCCACTGGCCTTGGTTCTCTAGGTGTCCAGTGCTACTTCTCTGAAGCTGTATATCTTGGCTAGCAGGTTTAATGCTCTGAGGGTCAGAGAGAGGTAAGGGGTAGAGAGCTGCTTAGCCTAATTGGAGAGCAAAGAGAATTAATCTTCACTACTAGATTGATCAGCAATTAAACAAAAAGGGAAAGAAAGTTAGTTTAATCAACAGAGTAAACTGGTCAACAGGCAAGCTGACTATACAAAAGGTGGTTTTCCTTTTCTTTTCTTTTCTTTTCTTTTGTGGTCCCTGTTTCACTAGTGGGATAGGCTACAGGAGACGTATGGAGGGACTTGAACACATGTCTAAGGAAGACATGGATTGCTCAAGCTGAGATTCCCTAATCAGAATCAGGGACTGGCAGAGTGGCTCAAGTGGTAGAACACCTGCCTACTAAGTATAGGCCCTAAATTCAAACTCTAGTACTGCTCACACCAAAAAAAGAGAGAGACAGACCATGAACAGAGTAAGTTCTGCATTAGGAGAATAATATGATAATAAAAGAGAAAGACTAGAGCCAAGGGGTGGCTATCAACTTGGCAAGATGGTTTAAAAGGTGAAACTTGAGTAGAAATAGGTATAGTGAGTGAAGAGGCTACTCATGAGGGATAAAAAAATAAGGGAGGCATCAACAACACAGCAAGATACCACAGGTTTTATCTGCCAAAAGCAGGCAGTAACACTATTAGAAAAAAGAACACAGGTAAGTGATGTAATAAACTATATTTAAGGATACTGACAAAATATCCAATGTGATAACCATAGTGAAGCAGGACATACAAATCCAAACAAGTAACAAAAATGACAAAGGATCTAACCAATCTGTCTGCCCCTACTTTATTCAGCCCTGCACAGCCACAGTGATACAAGCACAAACAAGACTAATTTTAAAAAGCTGAGAGAGAAAAGAAGGGAGAGGAAAAGCAAGGGGAGGGGAGGGGAGAGGAGGAAAGGGGAGGGGAAGAGAGAGGAGGGGAGGGATCTTCACACATTTGGAGAGTTGCTATATGATTAAAAGTGCCTTATTCAAGTTCTCCCCAAGAGTGGAAACAAGACCAAGCAGCAGAGCTGTGCAGTCCTAGGAAGCCTTCACATGGAGGCAGGACAATTTTGTAAAGGAAAAATGTTTGCTTTGGAATGTCCTACACATCTCATACTCTAGGTAATGTCACTTATTGCCCATCCATTATCACCATGGGTCAAAACCATCAGAGACATTATTAAGTTTAGAACCTTAAGAGATTATTTTCTTCTGGTACAAGATGGAAAGACCACACTGGCTTTACCAAAAAATTATAGTCATTCAATATGTTTCAACCAATATAATAGTTAAGCCAATCAACTATACATTTACCAATAGTATTATGTTTATGAATAAGAAAATGATCACTAACTAATGGGCAACAATGCAATTGAGAATGACATGGTCATCTGACTAGGAATTTCTTTTTTTTTTTTTTGTGATGGTACTAGGGTTTGAACTCAGAGCCTCATACTTGGCTAGGATGGTGCTCTACTACTTGAGTCATTCCACCAGCCATAGGAATTTCTTTCTAAACTACAAATTTTAAATCACTGTAATACAGTCTTTCAAAAAAATCAAATTATCAACGGTACCTTTTAATGTACAAACTTCTGAAAATATACAAAGTGATTTAGAATTCTTAACATTTCTCTAATCCAGATCAGTGACAAACAATGCTTGGAGACATTTGGTTTGTTTTTACCAATACCATGCCAGTTCATGCTAAAACAGAGAATGAGATAAAAATGGCAGTCTGAAGTCAAGACTGGAAAGATTTTCATGATTCTGAGAAGTAAATAATCACTTTTATATCATAGCTACTGCTATAAGCCACTCATGACATAATTTTGATTATGTAAAAGGTGAATATGGCTATAAAATCCAATCATAGCAAAAAATGAAAGCAAGTTGTCATAGAGTAAGATTTATCATTTACATAGTCAGTCTCCTTATCAATTTGATCCTTTTCTGTTATCTCTCTACAACTGCTTCTCTATTGTTTACATTTACAAACATCTTACATTGGCTTATTTCATGCTCATATGAGGAGGAAGTGATAACCAGAATTCAGGAGAGTCCTCAGAGGATGTTCTAAAGAGACTCCAGGAGAGGCTACAACACTGATAGAATTCCCAAGAATGCAATTCCCTAACAACATGCATTTATAATATACTTAGGGAATACAAAGATTTAAACTCCACTCATAAGATAACCACTCAAAAAACATAAATTTTGTATGAATGATGTAACCCCTCACAGAGGGAAAAAAGAACAAACACTCTAACAGAAATCACAGCATGAACCACACTACTGGTACAACTCAGGACTATGGTAATGGAGAGGCAGAGGCTGGAACAGTGCGCCACCTGTATAGACAAATTCTGTTAAAATTTATAAAAATCTGCTTATTAAGATGCTGTATGTATGATAATAAACACATTATCATATAACCATTCTAATGGCTCCCCAGGTGAAGAGGGAGAGGACAACACTTTACATACCCATGAAGAGTAAATACATTAAATCTCACACAGTCTTTACAAAATACATATTTATGGAGTAGAAAGACTTAGAAGAAAGAAAATTCATACATGAGGAGAATCTAAAGCATTTGACAAAGAAGGAAATGAGTGGTTTTATTGAAAACTCACCCTGTGATACTGCCTTTTAAGTAAAGATACGAGTATAACTTTGGAAATAGCTAATGCACAATTCATAATGCTATAGCATTTGCATATAAATTATGTATATCCACTTTAAATAATCTCTAAATTATTTATACCTAATAGAATATAAGTTGTCTATAAATAGTGATTGAATTGAATTGCTTAGGGAATATGAAAAAACAGTCTGTACATGTTCAGTATAGATGCAGTTATTTCCAAATATTTTCATTCCACAGTAGGTTGAATATATATATGTGGAACACACAGATACAGAGAACCAACTGTATTAATTGGGCATGTACTATGTTCAAATTACAGTGGTAAGAAATGGGGAAATAAAGATGAATAAAGACAGACAAAATTCCCTACTTTCATAGAGCTTGAGATTGTGAAAAAGATTCTAATTCAAATTGAGGAAAGGTCTCAATGAGAAGGTGACATTTGAGTAATACTTGAAGCCATGCAAATAGGAGTGGGAGGAGTTCTGACAAAACAATGGATCACAAGTCACACAGAGCAGAAGTGTGCCTTGCACTGTTGGTACAGAGTAGGCAAAAGGGCAGAGAGGCAGGAAAGGAAGCCATGGGGGTGGGGGGGTGGCAGTCTTTGTCTGGAAATGGTAAGATAGATGAAGAAGAATCACAAAGTGCTTGCTCATTATGACAAGAACACAACATTGTGTTTGTTTTATTCTGTTGGATAGTACTGGGGTTTGAACTCAGGGCCTTTTGCTTGCTAGGCAGACACTCTATCATTTGAGCCACTCTGCCAGCCTTGTTTTGTGTTGGGTATGTTTAAGATAGGGTCTCGCAAACAATTTGCCCAGGCTGGCTTTGTACCACGATCCTCCTGATCTCCGACTCCTGAGTAGCTAGAATTACAGGAGTGAATCACTGGCACCTGGCTGTTTTGTTTTACTTTTAACACAGAATAGTACAAATTTATGGTGTATTTTGTGATGTTTTAATGCTTGTATATTGTGTAATGATCAAGTCAGAGTCATCAGTGTATCTATCACCTCATGTACGTGTACATTTTAATCAGAGTGAAATGGGAAAACCATGAATGTGGAATTGCAATTACAGAAGTAAAGACTTTAAAGGGGTCACCGTAACTGTGAAATAAAGAGGGAGACTTTCAAATCATCAGAATAGTTAAGCCAAATGATAATAGTGGGTGGGCTAGGGTAATAACGAGTGGAGTGGTGAAAAGTGGACATTACAGATAGATATGATAGATGGAGTGAACAGAACTGCAGACTGACTGGGTGCTGATTAAAGAAAAAAGAGGTTGCAATGAGGACTCCCAGAGTTGTGTGCCTGAGCAATTAGAGAAAGGGAGTCACCATCAAATGTGATGAGAAGCCTTTGAAAGCACTTACTGGTTTGCTACGTTCATGGAGCCTATAGACACTCAAGTATACTTGCCACATAATCACTCTGGATTTGGTGGCATGAGTTTGCTGATTCATAGAAAAAGTCCAGGCCAGAGAAATAAATTTAGGTGACATTACTACTCAGCATATGAACCACAGAGTTCTCCAAGGTCATGGCAAGATTTTTATATTCTGGGTTTTTTTTTTTATCTGGTGGGACTGGGGTTTGAACTCAGAACTTCATATTTGCTAGGCAGGTATCCTATCTCTTGAGCCACTTTACCAGCCCAAGAAAGAGATTTGAGAAAAATAATAATTGAGACAGAATGAACAGGAAATGTAGAGGAGTTAGAAGGTAACTAGAAATGTGTAGTGTCCCAGAAAAGATACTTCAAGAAAATGGAATGAACAATGCTATCAAATGCTAATAACTGAAGGGAGTTAATAAATAATACAATTTGTCAACACTTGGGTTTACCTGTGATTTTGACAAAAACAGTTTGGAGAATGGAAGGTGCCAAAAAATGACATTTAAAGAGAAAAAATTTAAACATGGAGTTAAAAGAGAAAATACAGACAATTCTTCTTTTAAAAGAGTCTTTCTATAAAGAGAAGCAAAGAAAAGAGGTTATAGATAAGGTAGTGAAAGGGTCTTTTTCAGATGAGAGAACAACTCCTTTCAGGCTGATGATACTTATCCAATGGAGAAGGAAAACCTGAAGGTATAGGAGGCAGAGTAGAAACAGTGAGACAATGTTTACGAAGGTCCAAGGGGGGGATGTCAAGTGCACAAAATACTTCAGATACAAATATAAGTGAACACCAGAATGGGAGGCGAAATGTACGGACCCTGCGGCTGGTATGTGAATAAATGTGCTGGATGGAATCGGCAGAAATTCTCTTTTCTCAGTAAAATGAGAAGCAAGTCAATTAGCATTGCATTAGGATGAAGGCAGGAAGAGACAAGGATAGCCATTAGAGGAATATGACTGAAATGCTAGGCATCATGGCTGAGGTCTTAGATTTAGGAAGAAGAGATGAGATGGCTGTATGCATCCCCAGTCATGGTCAGCTGCATGGAGAACTGGGAAATATCTAGGTTGAAATAGAGAGGGTTTTACCAGGTGAGTATGGCAAAATGAGAGCAATGCAAGGGTGTGCAACTAAGGAGTCAAGTGAGAACATGACAGGAATGAGCAACCACAAAAAGTAGAACCAATGGATTTAGTTCCTCCTGGGGTCCAAGTAGGAGCTACATTTGGGGTAGTACAGAGAACGAACTGGTGGTGAATGTCAGAGGATGGGATGCCCAAAGCAGACAATATAGAAACAGTGCACATAGTCAGACCACATACTGAGACCACAAGCTTGAGTAAAGGAGGTAAAATGGGATAAGATCACCAAAAGAGAGGAAGTCAACAACAGTGCAATAAAATCACAACAGTGATTTTCCCGGGCTTTCCTGAACATCTTTCCCACAGCTCAGAATTTCATGCTTCATTTCCCACCTTCTGCAATTCAATCCTAGCAATGAAAATAATTCATATCAGTGTAAAATAACATTTAGCCCTCTTAGTTCTTGCATTAAAATTAAAATTCCCAATAATCTAAATAATTTTACAAGGTGGAATTTACATCATTTCCCCCAATCAGACAGAGAAATAAATGGAACCAGGATATTTCTAGTGTAATCTGCAATCATTTAACCAACCATCAAGTACCATACTTTTTAAAGTTTCTTGGCCAATCAAAAAAAATCAAATACCTAGGTGTAAACCTAACAAAAGATGTAAAAGACCTCTACAAGGAAAACTATACACTTCTGAAGAAAGAGATTGAGGAAGACTATAGAAAGTGGAGAGAACTCCCATGCTCATGGATTGGTAGAATCAACATAGTAAAAATGTCAATACTCCAAAAAGTAATCTACATGTTTAATGCAATTCCCATATAAATTCCAATGACATTCATTAAAGAGATTGAAAAATCTACTGTTAAATTTATATGGAAACACAAGAGGCCACGAATAGGCAAGGCAATACTCAGTCAAAAGAACGATGCAGGAGGTATCACAATACCTGACTTCAAACTATATTACAAAGCAATAGCAATAAAAACAGCATGGTACTGGCACAAAAACAGACATGAAGACCAGTGGAACAGAAGAGAGGACCCAGATATGAAGCCACACAACTATAACCAACTTGTCTTTGACAAAGGAGCTAAAAATATACGATGGAGAAATAGCAGCCTCTTCAACAAAAACTGCTGAGAAAACTGGTTAGCAGTCTGCAAAAAACTGAAACTAGATCCATGTATATCACCCTATACCAAGATTAACTCAAAATGGATCAAGGATCTTAATATCAGACCACAAACTATAAAGTTGATACAGGAAAGAGTAGGAAATACTCTGGAGTTAGTAGGTATAGGTAAGAACTTTCTCAATGAAACCCCAGCAGCACAGCAATTAAGAGATAGCATAGATAAATGGGACCTCATAAAGCTAAAAAGCTTCTGTTCGTCAAAAGAAATGGTCTCTAAACTGAAGAGAACACCCACAGAGTGGGAGAAAATATTTGCCAGCTGCACATCAGACAAAGGACTGATAACCAGAATATATAGGGAACTTCAAAAACTAAATTCTCCCAAAACTAATGAACCAATAAAGAAATGGGCATGTGAACTAAACAGAACTTTCTCAAAAGAAGGAATTCAAATGGCCAAAAAACACATGAAAAAATGCTCACCATCTCTAGCAATAAAGGAAATGCAAATTAAAACCACGCTAAGATTCCACCTCACCCCTGTTAGAATAGCCATCATCAGCAACACCACCAACAACAGGTGTTGGCGAGGATGCGGGGAAAAAGGAACCCTCTTACACTGTTGGTGGGAATGTAGACTAGTACAACCACTCTGGAAAAAAATTTGGAGGCTACTTAAAAAGCTAGACATTGATCTACCATTTGATCCAGCAATACCACTCTTGGGGATATACCCAAAAGACTGTGACACAGGTTACTCCAGAGGCACCTGCACACCCATGTTTATTGCAGCGCTAGTCACAATAGCCAAGTTATGGAAACAGCCAAGATGCCCCACTACTGACGAATGGATCAAGAAAATGTGGTATCTATACACAATGGAATTTTATGCAGCCATGAAGAAGAACGAAATGTTATCATTCGCTGGTAAATGGATGGAATTGGAGAACATCATTCTGAGTGAGGTTAGCCTGGCCCAAAAGACCAAAAATCATATGTTCTCCCTCATATGTGGACATTAGATCAAGGGCAAACACAACAAGGGGATTGGACTATGAGCACATGATAAAAGCGAGAGCACACAAGGGAGGGGTGAGGATAGGTAACACACCTAAAAAACTAGCTAACATTTGTTGTCCTTAACGCAGAGAAACTAAAGCAGATACCTTAAAAGCAACTGAGGCCAATAGGAAAAGGGGACCAGGAACTAGAGAAAAGGTTAGATCAAAAAGAATTAACCTAGAAGGTAACACCCACGCACAGGAAATCAATGTGAGTCAGTGCCCTGTATAGCCATCCTTATCTCAACCAGCAAAAACCCTTGTCCCTTCCTGTTATTGCTTATACTCTCTCTACAACAAAATTAGAAATAAGGGCAAAATAGTTTCTGCTGGGTATTGGGCGGGAGGGGGGCGGGGGGGGGCGCAGAGTGGGTGGTAAGGGAGGGGGTAGGGGCAGGGGGGAGAAATGAACCAAGCCTTGTATGCACATATGAATAATAAAAGAAAAAGGAAAAAAATAAAAATAAAAAAAATAAAGTTTCATGGCCAAAACAGACTATATTCAAAATTGATCAAAACTTGTTAAAATATAAAGGGTATTTTTGAAGATACAATCCTCTTAATAAGTATGCAATAGTTAATGCTTAAAGCAGAAATAGAATGATGTCCTTTGTCCTTTAAAAGAAAAAATAAGAAAATGAAATATTCTGCTAAATTTTCTTTGTGAGACAGACCTACTTTTATGTATATTTTATTCCAACATAAAGTTGTCTTGCATATAACAATAACTAAACATATTTGGTGGATTAATGTAAAAGAATTAATCTGATCAAAAGAATTAACCAATTAAAAGAAACATCCCTCATTAAACTCGCAAATATAGCTACTATTACATTGTCAACATTGTCTTTAAAAGCAGTGACTCTTAATCCCCGGTTAATCTGATTAAAATACAACATATTCACAGTTGAAATACAAAGCAAAACCCCTTTAAACAATGAATATACACTTTCAAAAATGAAGGACAGAAATGTAAAACAGGGCCTGTTATGGAGTAAGTACTAATGGAAGGGGGAATGGAGATATTAAAGGAGGGTGAATATGGTTCAAGTACTTCATACACTTGTATGAAAATAGAACAGAAGAAATCTGTTGAAATCAGTTTAAGTAGGGAAGACGGGGGAGATTGATGTTAGGGATGAATCTAGCCAAGGTACACTGCAAACATATAGGGAAATGCCACAATGAAACCCCCATACAATTAATATATGCTAAAATGTTTAGAAAAATGCCCAGTGGCTCCTCACCACACCAAATAAAATGTCCCCATTCCCTGTATAACATTCAAGGCACTTTATGGCCTGACTCCATCCCACATTGTAAATGTTCAATACCTCAAACCACAAACAGCCAACTATAAAAACATCCTACTACATCCTACCTCCATCTTCACTCAAGCTGCTGATTCCCTTCTTCCACACATGTACTTCCAGAATACCAATACTTATAAAATCCCATCCATTCTTCACCTTCTCAAATATCAAATCTCTATAACAATATTTTTCAGATCCATGCCACGTTGGAATTAAATATCCCCCCATCCTGTGTTCCTCCATAGCCTTACTCATAGATTACAGCATCTAGCAGTGATAAAAAAGTTGAGTCTATTGACTGCATGTAACAGAGCTGAAAAACAGGTTTTGTGGGCTATGCATAGCTTGCATAGGCCCTTATGACCATGACTTGATCAAAATGACTCTATTAACAGGCAGCCTAAAAGGAAGTTGAAATTGTTTAGTTGTCCCTTGCCTTGTTCTTCGAGGACTATACCGTGGATTCAATACACACCCACCAAAATTAAAACTTCAATAAGGTCCAACAAAGATTATATAAGTTGCTATATCTTTCAGGGAAAGAAAGCACAAGAAAGGGGTCTCTATTATTGAGACAGATAAATTGGTTTTTCCCCAGATCTTTGTTCTCTTAGGAGTTAAAAATAATCAAATCTTGCCAAAGGAATAGAATAAAAATTGCCAACCACAGTTAGGACAGCCCAATTAGGATAATGACTTCTTAATGACTAAGACTATAACAATCATCTTCTCTCTTTTGAACTGAAAGGAAATTTAACCCCCAACCTCAAAATGACAGACATTTCCAAATGCTCATCACAGTGGTAGTTAGAAGACAAAAAGTTGAACATGATTGCTTCAAAGGAAGGTCAACTTCTTTTGTTAACTACTCCTTTACCTGCAAGCCCTGAGCCCCTCGTAGAAAATGTGAACTGCCTAAGACAAAAGCTCTGAGGCAGATGAGAGAATACTTACTCTTTATAACCTAAACAGCATGAGCAGATAATGTGCCTCTTCATACTAACATCACAAGATGAAATAAAGCATGATGCATTCTAGCAAATTTTAAAATGAGTTATTTTTGAAGCAGAAAAGCATTTTTCTAAGCTAAAAAGCACTCTCTAAAAACTCTATCATTCTAAAACTTTTGAGCATGTGATTTTTTTTTTTTTAAGTGGGACTGGGGTTTGAACTCAGGGGTTTGAGCTTATGTGACTCTATGGCTTGAGTCATAACTCCAGTCCAATATGTGAAATTTTTGTTTTTTGTTTTTTTTTGAGACAAAGTCTAGCCATACAGTTAAGGGCCTCAAAACTCTTTATGTGGCCAGGTGGATCTTTAACTTCCAATCCTCCTATCTCTGTACCGAGTGCTGGGGGCTGGAATTACCCGCCTGTGCCACCACACCAGGCTTTTCATCATGTTAATTTTGAGAACAAATTTTAATTAACCCCATAATTTCACATCAATATCCCATTAACCATTTCAAGTTGATTTAATAAAATATCTTAGAATGGATAATTTGTAAATAGAAAATTTATTGCTCATAGTTCTACAGGCAGGGAAGTACAAATTCAAGCCATCAAGTACTTCAATCTTAAAAACTAGTGCCTTCTTTGATGTGTCCTCACATGGTGGAAGAAATGAAGACAAATTTGCTCCCTTAAGCCATTTTGTAAAAGCATTAATCCATGCACAAGGGTGAAGCCCTCATGACCCAATGATTTCCTGAAGGCTCTACCTCTACAAATTATTACATTGGGAATTAAGTTTTAACATGAATTTGGGGGGACATAAACATTCAAACCATAGTAACACAGTAAGAAATATGAAACCGGGCACCAGTGGCTTCAGTCTATAAACCTAACTACTTGGGAGACTGAAATCAGGAAGATGAGGCTCGAGGCCAGCCTACGCAGTTTAGGAGACCCCATCTCAAACAATACCTGGGTGCCTGGGGCCTGTGTGCCCCACCCCCAACCCAACATGTGGGAGGGTGAGATCTGGAAGATTGCCATTCCAAGCCAGTCAAGGCAAAAAAAGTTGCAAGACCTATCTCAACATAAAAAAATCTGTGCATGATGGTGCTTGCCTATCATCCCAGCTCTAGCATGAGTCCTAAAATCAAAAGACTATAGTCCAGGCTGCCAGGGAAAAAAGCAAGGCCCCCCCATCTCAAATGTAGCCAGAGCAAAAAGACTGGAAACATGGCTCAAGTGGTACAGTGCTGGTCTAGTAAGTGGGAAGCTATTTTTTTTAATATGTAAGGGCATCTCAAAAATCAGCCCAATACCTTTGCATGTTTCATTAGAAGCACTAATTTTATCAAAACTACATGGCATACCATAGAGTATTACAAGTGACCGAGCTATTACAACAATTCTTTTTTTTTAATGGGAAAATAAGAAATATTGTATGTTATAAACAAAGACCATTATTGGGTTCTGAATTGCAAATAAGGGCAACAAAATTCATATTGAAAAGCAGAAAGGGCATTTGCTCCAAGAGTACTTAGCACCCAAAAATTTAATTTATTACCAGGACTCAACTATCATTCTATATTTTCCATCTACAATAGCAGTAATATGTTTCCATTAAAATTATATAAAATATCAGAAAAGCTGTCAGCAGTACGACCACAGGGGTTGTCAAATGCGGCTTTTACTTTTTACAGTAACTATCTAAATTTTCAATTCTGCTTATATGTATTATCATACTAAAGCAAAAGCTACACAATTTTCCCATGTGCTTCATTCCCTGACAGGAAAGAAAAAAGAGAAGGGGAGCAGGTGGGATGACTGTCAGGGCACATTCTGAGATGAGAGCTCTCCATAAAAGGACTCTGCCACCACCAGGCACTACCATAGAACCACTAACCCAACCTGAGAGAGGGGGTGCCAGATAGCAACTCTTTGCCAGCCTCTCAAGGACCCTGGCAGAGAAGCACTGGGAACAGAAAATCACTATCAACTGGCACAAGGCATGGACTAAGGAGGGATGCACATAATCAAAATGCATTTCTCAAACTTGAGCCTATGACAGACAGTGCACTGCATTTTGTAAATGCTGCATTACAACACAAGGAACAAGTTTGTTTCACCATAAGCTTCAATCAACTTAAATTTTCTAGGAAAAAAATCTGAACATTGTTTTTCCTGCATTGAATGCTAGCAATTTATCTGTTTAGCTGAAAACACAGAACTGAAACTGTCAGTTACTGACCTAAGATTATGTCTCATACATTTTACTTTTCAGTTACCACTTGGTTCCAAAGTCAAACTTAGTTTCATAAGAATGCTATTAACAGATTGAATGGTGGCCCCCAAAACGATATGCCCATATCTGAAGAAATTGTGAATTGGCCTTATATAGCAAAAAGAATTATGGAGATACAATTAAGTTAGGAATCTTGATATGACAAGGTCAGCTTCTTGCTAGAGGCTGGTATTTTGATACTTTTTACTTGTCTTATTAAATTCCTCAGCTTATGAAAATGTACACTGGTTTGCAACAATATACAAAAGGTAAAATGGAAAAACTTCAAGCATAGATTCTTGAAGTATCAACAACAGAAATATTGGTAAGAAATTTTCTTCTTCCCTTTTATTACTATATCAAAATTAGTATAAGAAGAAAGGGAAAAAACACTGTAACTCATAGGGACTACAAGCACATCTCTCTAACAGCAACCACCAGTTCAGAAGATACAAATAGCAGGGATTCTGTTTAGAATCCATTTACTAGTGAAAGACAATCTCCTCATCTAAGCAGAAATGCTTTGGGACTACAGCAAAACAAAAATCTGTTGACTGGGGCTGCAAAGTGGTTCAAGTGACAAGCATGAAGCCCTGAGTTCAAACCACAGCACCTGAAAAATATCCATTGACAGGCTGGGCATAACTATAATCCCGGCTACTCAGGTGGCCATGTTCAAGTTGAACTGAAGAACAAACTGCAGGAAGTCACAAAAGGTGATAATTAGTCAAGGAGACACTTCTCCCTCCCAGGAAACATCTGTTTGCGTCAGAGACATCTCCACCCTCAGGCAGTTTTAAAAGGCTATAAAACCCCAATTTCCAATTTGACCCACAGGACCACCAGTTTCTGGGTCCTGATGCATGCCCCCATACAGCCTTTCTGCTCTTTTCTACA
The DNA here is from genome assembly GCF_047511655.1 of Castor canadensis. NCBI lineage: Eukaryota > Metazoa > Chordata > Mammalia > Rodentia > Castoridae > Castor > Castor canadensis. The sequence continues at coordinate 64,475,167 of NC_133398.1, forward strand.
AATAAGACCTTTCTGACCTCTGCTGCTCAAGTTCGCCTCTGCTTTCAATCTCAGAGCAGACCCAAGAACCCTCATCAGCTGAAAATTCCTGCGTGTCATGTATGTATCATCTGGCAACCTACAAAGGGACACTTCTTCACCTGAGGTCGGAACAGGTTGCACCAAACTAGAGGGGATTACCTAGGAAGTCGCTATGATCATCCAGCACTCCAATGGAGTCTGTCCTCCAGGAGAGCTCCCAAACCCACAGTTTAGCTACAGTGGATCTCTCAGGCCAACTTTCTCTTTCTTTCTCTCTCTCCTCTCTCCTCTCTCCCCTCTCTCTCCCTCTCTCTCTCTGGAGAGTTTCTCACTCGGGAACCTGGGAAAAAGCTCCAAGCCCTCTACAGCTGTTAAGGCAGGCAACCCAAGAAATCAGGGACAGTTGGGGGTGCTTATATCTGACTGCCAATGCTGCGGGGGTGGAGCTAAAACTTCAGTGCACCAAGGCTTTTTTTCCTCTCAACGCTTGCCTCCCTCCCTCCTTAAACTCTCTCCATTTCAGCAACAGCCCATTAAGGAGGAGGGCCAAAAACAGCTCTCAAGTAATAAGGATACTCTGGCTGGGGCAACTCCCTGGTGGGGCCCAAAGGCTGAAGATGCAACTTCCTGACCCACTGTGAGACTCCAAAAGTGGCTAAGTCTCAGACCCCTCCAACCATGTCTGCAGCAAACGGACAATCAGATCTCTACACTTTCTTCACAGTTCCCGTGGCCCAAAACTGGAGGTCACCCCTTGCTTCCAGTGCTCCAGTACTGCCTCTGGCAAGATGGACGTGGACAGCAGTGATGACTAATAATCCCTCATGCGTTGAGCCTGGAAACTCTCTTTCCTCCAATCCTCAGCTTCTCCTTCCTCTTTCTCAAGTAGATCAGGATGAGTGGCAACCTTTTATCCTAAAAAGCAGTAGGCTTCCTTCTTCAGCCAAGTCTGGGAGAGATCCCTACATCCCCAGTTCAAAACCTAATCCTTAGACAATGTCTTCAGGAGCCCCCATGTCTCTTCTGCAGCTCTCATTTCAGATGAGTACACCAAAAAGTGCTACTCTTTAACTTGGGCTGTTAACCAGATGTTTTTGTTAGGCATCTGGTTGATCTGGTTAAGCAAGTTCCCATAGTCTGCCCTCAGAGGAGAAAAGGGAGTTAAGGGGATAGAGACCTCAATGGTCTTCTCCATTTTTGTCCCTTCCCACAGCAAAAAGCAATGCCTTCAGATGCTCCCTCTCTTTACATTAAAAAAAAATAAGTCTCACAGGATATATAGAGGGACAAAAGTCTACCTCTTCAAGAGTCCCTGTCCACGCCACCACAGGGGTCCTCCCTCTGGCCATGCAGGCCCTATTAGTTACTTTAGAGCCCGTCATTGATAGAGTTGCTTTTAAATTACAAGCTTTCAGCTGGTAGAGAAGAACCAGGTACCTGGGTCACAGACAAACAGGAAAAAAAATTGATCAGGGCCACTCCAGCAGGATGGCTGCAGCCAAATGTACCTAGGGTACCCATGACCCTAGCCACAGGTGGCAGTGGCAGTAAAGCACAGGAGAAAAGGACAGCCTCTCCCACATAGAGGATCTCCCCACTTGGGGACTCCTGGGTAAAAGGAGAAAACTTTTGTCAATATGATCAATTTTCCCTTGCTTTCCTTTTTAGATGGGGAATCAAGCTTATAGTATCCCAGGAGGACCTCCCCTTGCCTGCTTACTAAAACATTGGAAAGACCTTGATCCAGAAAGTCTTCAATGAACATGACTCAAGTTTTACTGCACCCAGGCTTGGCCACGATATCCTCTGGATGGGGAAAAGTGGCCAGAAGAAGGGAGCATTAATTATAATACCATTCTTCAATTAGATACGTTCTGTAAAAAGGAAGGAAAGTGGACAGAAGTCCCATATGTTCAAATTTTCTTTTTCCTAAGAGACCACCCAAAATGGCTGAGCAAATGCAGGCTAGATACCCAAACCATGGTGACCCTTTACAAAAGCCCCCAAACTCCCTTGAGGAACCAGAACCTAAAAAATCCATCTAATGCCCAAGGGCCCCCAACAATGTTAAAGAGGACCTCCCCTGTGACAGAAATCAAATCTTACTTCACTGGAGAAAAAGCGAGTACAAGATCAGGTAGCCACAGCTGGGGATGGTTATCACTTAGATAAATGTGGCCCACAGGACTATCTCAGAACCGGCCCTTAGAGGAAGGGGGTGAGGGGGAAGAAAGAGACACTGGATACCTAAAAAGAAATCCTGATTCCCAGTTCCCACAGGAGATCAGGTAGTGCCTAGGTATGATCCTAGTAGGACCCTAAAATTGACAAGGATGAAAGGACCGGTAACCACTTCATCCACTGCATTCTTGAGGATCTAAGGAGAGCCAAGATACAATCCCTTAATCACTCCCAGGTCAAGGCTGTACAGCAAGGACCCTTAGAAACCCCAATAGCTTTCCTAGAGAGACTTAGGGATGTTTTACAAAAGCATACCAACATTGTACTGGAGTCACAGGAGGAGGAGATTGTCCTAAAAGAAAATTTCTAACACAGTCAACCCCAGATATCCGTAAAAAGCTTCAAAAGCTGGTGGCTGAAGGGAGCAGAGATCTAGACCAATTGGTCTGTGTAGACACATCCGTATACTATGATAGGGACTTAGAAAAAGAATAAAAGGACCTGGAGAGGGAAAAGAGAAAGGATAAATGGCAGGAGGCTCTGATAGCAATGCTCAGAGAGGTTCCCCTGGGGCAGAGTCCAAACCTAAGGACATGTTCTCAATGTGGACAGGCAGGCCATTTTAGGTGGGAGTGCCCAGAGGAAGCCACCTCTGGGACCCTGCCCCATCTGCCAGGAAATCATTGGAAGCCTCCCCCAGTGACAGTCCTGAGACCTCCGATCCAGGCTCCTGTGACTACCATAAAAATAGAAGAACCCGGGTGATACTACTGAAAAGCACAAGCTCAACCTCCTTATCAATACTGGAGCCAGCATTTCAGCTATTCCTTTCTCTCCTGGACTCAGGTCCTCCAAGAAAATTATTGTTTGGGGCCTATCAGGCCAGTCCCTAGAGCGTTATTTCACTCAGCCTCTAGCCTACTCCTGGGGAGGTTTCCACTTCTGTCACTCCTTTTTAATTGTCCCAGAAACCCCTACTCCTCTGCTAGGGGGAAACTTTCTATCTAAATTGGGGATATAGCTCCTTTTACCCCCAGGGGAGTACTTTTTCTTGACCCCACAGTGTGGACGGAAGGACATACTGTGGAACAGGCACAAACAGTGGTCCCAGTCCTAATTCATCTCAACCCTCTTGGTTTCCCCCATCAAAAACAATATCCTTTAAGACCAGAAGTTAAGGAGGGACTAATTCCCATAATCAAAGACTTAAAGAGACAGGGACTGCTAATAGAATGCTCCAGCCCATATAATACTCCTATTCTCAGTGTCAAGAAGGGACCTAAACAAATGGAGGCTAGTCCAAGATCTCTGCCTGATCAATGAAGCAGTAGTGCCTCTCCACCCTGTAGTTCCAAATCCCTATATGCTTCTAGCCCAAATACCCCCAAGTACTGCTTACTACTCTGTCCTGCACTTTAAAGAACACCTTCTTCTGCGTTCCCTTACATCCTAAAAGTCAACCTATCTTTGCCTTTGAGGACCCCACACAAAAGGCTAGACAGATCACCTGGACTGTTCTCCCCCACGGATTCAGAGACAGCCCCCACTGGTAGAGTGACAATACCCACAAGTTACTCCACAAGGATATGTAGATGACCTCCTCCTCTGTGGACTGACTAAGCCTGTCATTTTGCAAGCCACCGAATCCTTACTAAACTTCCTAGCAGATAGAGGCTATAAAACCTCTAAAGAAAAAGCCCAATTGTGTCAGTTTAGGGTTCCATATTCAGGTCTTGAAGAAATGAGGGCTCTAGGAAAAGACAGAATCCATCCAATCCTGATGTTTCCTCTACCTAAGGACTCTAAAACAATTGAGGGCCTTTTAGAGGGGTGTGACAGGATGCTGTAGAATTTTGATCCCAGGATATGCAGACCTAGCCAGGCCCTTATATCATATCCTTAAGGATGCACAGAAGGATCCCCAGTCTTTTATTAAATGGCATGACAAGTCAAAAAATGCATTCTACCAGTTAAAAGAGACCCTTATGATAGCTCCAGCCCTGGGTCTCCCAGTATAGGAAGTTTCAATTATACGTCTGAGAAAAGGAGGAAATGGCCCTGGGAGTGGTGACTCAGCTCTGGGGCATCACTCTCCAACCCGTGGGCTACTTAAAGTAAAGAATTAGATCAGGTAGCCAAGGGATGACCAAGATGTCTTCAAGCAGTCGCTATAGTTAGCCTTGTAGTGCCTAAAGCTCAAAAACTGGTCCTAAACCAGCCCCTAACAGTTTACACCTCTCATAACATAAGGGAAATTTTAAACTCAAAAGAGATTACTCTAATAGTTTTAGAGATAACAGCATTGATTGCAACCCTAGCTGAAATAAGCTATGTGATGATTGCCAATCAATGTAACTACAAAAAACATAACCAAAGTAGTAGAGGGCACCTCAGACCAGGTAGCCCTTGCCATTAAGGACATGGAAAGGTCTTTGTCGTCCCTTGTCTGTATGGTCATGGACCACTGCCTGGCCCTAGATTTTCTTTTGGCCAAACAATGAAGGGGTATGTGCCATCACCAAGACTTCCTGTTGCACAAATATAAACACTTCAGGCATTGCAGAGGAATATGCAGATTACATTCTCCAACAGGCTAAGTGGCTCTGGGAACAGTCCCTCGAAACTCAGGTATCTCACAGGTATGGGACCAAATAAAATCCTGGCTCCCCTCCAGGACATGATTCCTACCCTTTATAGAGCCTATAGTTGCCACTATTCTCTTACTTGTGTTTGGGGGTTGCATTTTAAACTTACTTGTCAAGTTTGTTTCCTCTCACCTAGAATCCATCACCCTACAGGTGTCCCTGATGGAAATGAAAATGACCTACTATCGCGGTCCCCTCAATAATCCTTCTCGTTGTCAGCCCTGATGCTGTGGGCCCCTTCATCTCCCCCTGTCAGCAAGAAGCAGTTACAGAATAGACTTCTTTGTCCCTATCCCTAACAGCAGTTAGGGCAATCACTGAGGTGGGGAAACTTGAAGGACGAACTGCAGGAGGTCCCAGGGAGATGTTTCTCCCTCACAGGAAACATCTGTTTGCACCACAGAGACATCTCCACCCTCAGGCAATAAAAAAGGCTTTAAAAACCCAATTTCCAACCTGACCCATGGGTTTCTGGGTCCAGATGCATGCAGCTTCTTCTCTACAAATAAAATCTTTCTGATCTCTGCTGCTCAAGCCCGCCTCTGCTTTCAATCTCAGAGCAGACCCAAGAACCCTCAACAACTGAAAATTCCTGCGTGTCATCTGTGTATCAGAACGTTCTTCTCTTTCTCTGAGCCTTCTTTTCAATTGAAAATGTGTGTAGGTTATTCACACCCCAGCCCAGGACAGCTCAAACCACCCCAACCTCAGCCCAGGGACCACCAAATGCCACTTAACCATTTTTAGTGATTGGGAATCAGCTTACCATAGCTTTTAAAAGCACCTGAAAAGAGGAAGATGCTCTCTCTGCTTCAGGTTTCCACTTGATCCACCATGGCCCCTTTTGTAACGTTTTTCTCTAACCTTTAAGAAACTCTACATATCCTCCTGGATGCATCCATGTGGGATATAAGATCTGTATTTCCTATTTATCAGCCAACACAGCAAGGCCAGCCTGGAGCAAAAATGCAAGATCTTACCTGAAAAAATAACTAACACAAAAGAGGACTGGGGGTATGTCTCAAGCAGTAGAGTGCTGCCTGGCAATCTCAAGGTCCCGAGTTCAACCCCCAAAACTTCCAAAAAAAAAAAATCAGTTGATAAAGAAAGTTAGGAATATACAAATTCTCTCTCATCACATAGTACTGAAAAGCGTATCAGCCTTTAGATGAAAAAGTGAGCAACTTTATGCATTTGTTTGCTGTACTTGCAATCCACGTATTCATGTAATATTAACAGATTAACAAGCATCTCTGTTTTTAGCTGACCTGTAAGGCCAAGGTATTTGTACTCACTCATTTTAAAATGATTCCAGGACTGTGTGAGTCCCTGCAACCCTGCATGAGAGAACAGCAACCCTTGGAACATGCAGAAGAATGCTAGCACTGTATGTAAATTTTCTCAGTCTTCAGAACAAGGATGGAAGACAATACTGTATCCTCCTAGCGATAGGTAAAGGGTGTTGCCTGCAAGAAAGGACTGGAAAACTGAGCCTCAACACCTGGGGTGTTAATCAGGCTTGGGAGGAGCTGCTCAACTGCATAAGGCTGCTAGAAGTCCTGGATGATTGGGGGGGGTGGGGGAAGATGTCCAGCAGTGTGGGGACTAAGGCTGACAGAAGATGGGAGAGCACCATGCTGACCCCTCTCCAGCTCTGATGCACCTTAAGAAAACTAAAGGTCACCTACCAACACTGTCCCAACCTCTGGGAGAGACCCTGACAGATGGTTTGATACGCAACTAATTTCAAGCCATCATTTCTACCTCCCTCATGTTAGAAATGAGTATTCCAAATGAAGACACAGGAACAAAGAATCTTCTCAGCAACACCAAACTTTACTTCTGGCCAGAGGGTGCGTTAGCATGTGGGGAAAACCAGCACAAAGGAGGGCAGGCAATCAGTTCCCCCTTATATCCCTGATGTGAATAATCTGCCTTTTGACCTGGATTGGTACAGATCAAAAGTTCACAATCTTCTGCACCAGCTGAAACTCTATACCTACTTAGGGAAGGTGTTAAGAGACACAGTGTAGTGGGCAATTCTCACTGGCAAGGGGGCTCAGCAGGAATCCGGACAAAGAAGCCAGAAATACAGACAATTCAAAATGGCGACTTTGATAGAAAAGACTATTTTCTTACACTCACAGATCTCAGAACTATAGAACCTGATCCAGACCTCAGCAAACTTTGCACAAGAGCCTCATAACCTAAGAACTTAGAACTTGGATCCACAGATGGGGCTGAGGGGTGGAGAGGAGGTCTTCCACTCTCAGGCGATGGCACCCAGCCCCTACCACTTCCCACCTTCATCCCAGAACCAACCCCCTGCCCTACATCCTTCTGCATGACCAGAAGCAGTCAGCTATGTCACACAGGTGCACTCTTTCCAATAGCTATATGAATGCTCCCAGAACAAAAAAAAATTTTAGTTAAGATTTCAGATATAATAAAATATTTTAGAGATACAGGAGGTTAGTCATAGCCCTCTTTTGCTTGAAATATGAACATTTTCATATAAATGCTAACATTATTAAATAAGCATGATTTATCTAGTGCAGGTGGGAAATGAAATGTACCATGAGAAGGATGGGGATGAATTTCCAACTCTCTGACACTATTAATTCTAAAATGCCCAAATAAATTCTTATTTTCTTAATCAGGGCACTCAATACATCAAAATTATTAACTAGCTTAACAACTCACAGTCATCATTATAAGTATTATATCTGTGACACCCAGTTGTGTAGATACACGTATGTAATCCCAGCCATTTGGGAGGCAGAAATCAGTAGGATTATGTTGGAGTACAGCATCCCCCCAAAAAATTAGCAAAACCCCCATCTCAATAAGCTGATTGCAGTGGTAAATTTTTGTAATTGTAGCTATGAGAAAGGCACAGATAGAAGGATCACAATTTGAGGCTGGCTCCAGGCAAAAACTCAAGACCCTATCCAAAAAATAACTAAAGCTAAAAAAGGCTGGGGTGTTGCTCAAGTGGTAGAGCACCTGCCTACCAAGAAAGAGGCCCTGGGTTCAATACTAAGTACAACAAAAAAGGAAACACAGATACACACTCACGGATTGTTGTTTGAACAATCCCTCAAATGCACATATAATAGAAACTCTTTGGGCAGAGTGGGTGGTAAGGGAGGGGGTGGGGGCAGGGGGGAGAAATGACCCAAGCCTTGTATGCACATATGAATAATAAAACAAGAAAGAAAGAAAGAAAGAAAGAAACTCTTTGCTAGATTCTTCTTGATTTTCTGCGCTCTGGTCTTTTTTAACACTACTTTAAAAGGTTTTCATCAATTGAGTTGTACATAATTTTAAGTGAATTCAACACTACAAAATCTGTATTTACAGGCAAAATACGGTGAGACAGTCTCTTTAAATTTTCACTGCACATATAATAACTGATTATGAAGAAATATATTTAAAAACAAAAATAATGAGCTGGAGACTTGGCTCAAGTGATACGGCACCTGCCTAGTAAAAATAAAGCCCTAGGGCCAGGCCGCCAGTGGCTCACGCCTATAATCCTACCTACTCAGGAGGCAGAGATCAGGAAGATCATGGTTCAAAGGTAGCCCAGGAAAATAGTAAATGAGACTGCCTAGAAAAAAAATCCACACAAAAAGGGCTGCTGGAGTGGCTCAAGGTGTGGGCACAGAGTTCAAGCCCCTGTACTGCACGCACACATGCACACACGCACACACACACACACAACACACACAAAAGACCCTGTGTTCAATCCCCAGTACCACCAAAAAGAAAAGAAAAAAATTAAAATGCTGCCAAAGGTGATCATAAAATTTAATGAATACCTTTCTTTAATTTATAATACATGTATAATTTCAAAACATGAGAGAAAATATCCTACTGTGCAACCTGCCTTTAAACCTCAATGGTACATTATAAATACCTGTCTCTATTGATAGATGTACCTCTATATCATTTTTAATTGATTAGCACATCATTGGTGGAAGTAGCATAATTTCTTCCACCATCCCTTAGTACTACACATTCACTTGCTACCAATTTCTTGGTTTCATAATCAACAATCCAATGACTGACCAAATCAAGGCATCCTTGAGTATAAAAAGTATAAAAAGTTCAGGGTCACAAGGGTACAATTCAAAGGCTGGTAGCCTGGATATATTAAGTTTTACTAACTTGACTATATTAACTACACTGGGTATATTCATTTCTCCTTTGCCATCCTGAAACTGTGAAAAGTGGCACCCACCTCTTTCCATTTATATAGCTACTAGTGAGTTTAATTTTGTCATATAATTAATAACTCACTATATATCTTCCTTGGTGAGTTGTCTTTTACCAATTTTGTACTTTCAGTATAAAACCTCTGTGTTTTCTCTATACAGTGGAGGTAACAACATTACCTATTTCTCAGGGATGTTGTAAAATCTGAATGGATTAATGTAAGTTTTATGCCTGACACATAGTAAGGACACATTGTAGTTTTGTAATGAATTAAGAATGAGAAATCCTGTATAATTAATTAGTGTAGTGCTACTTCTCAAACTTGTTCACTAAAGTCACCAGAATTGGAAAAGAAAATCTTAACCTTGAAAAGTAAACACCCATAAGCACCCAAGAAGACTAAATAACCTTAAAATGCCTAGTGTTGTTTTAAATATACTGCCCCATATGTATCAATATCTGGCTAAGTGTATTTTATTTCTCACTAATTTGACACTAAGTAACATTTAGGGATTAGCAGGAGATGGACCTTGTTAAGGATATTAATTTCCCATTTCTAGTGTAAAACAACTAGTGTACTTTTTTAGTCACGATTTTTAAAATTTAGTTCAAAAATGACTGTCTCTTCTTTCAAACCATCCACCAATCGGGTGCCACTTGGAAAAGTTCTTTCTCCTCTAAGATAAATTTCCTTCTCATATATTTAATATTAAATATTTCGTCCAGAATTTTGTTTTGATGTGAGATAGAACTCATAACTTATTTTCCCTCACTTGACATCCAGCCTCACAATTTTGTACTTTCAAGCATACTCTATAACACTCAAAGTGTTAAAATACGAAATGTTTAGCTACTTTTTTCATTAGTTGTCTTACAAAGACTACCATATTAAAAATACAGTAGAAAAACATACTTTGGTTTAATTTTCACATACGTATATGAAAGGCATTCTATTATTTTGGACCTAGCATTTAATATAAGTCATCTTTGAAGCATCAGAGAATGGCAGAGATCTATCTATTCCTCCAGTAATTTTTCATAGTCACAGCTGAATAGCTTGAGTTTATAAAATTAAATTTACATCCCCAGTACACATCAATGCCACTGGATGTGCTAGATCAGATAGTCATGACATATGCAGATTAATGATCTATAAGCACTAAAGAAACATGCTGCACTTGCTAGCCTTTTGGTCCATGTAAAGGGGCAAATGCTGAACTCTGCAGCTCTCTGTCTGCTGTCTCCCACCAGCATAATTAAATCTGCTATTTTAGCTACAGCCCTAGACTCAAGGACAGCCTTCCACTAACAGAGGTAGAGTTGACAAAGAGAAAACCCTTCTCTTTTGCTGCTACATATCCAACCAATTAAAGAAATACATTCTGGGACTGGGGACATGGTTCAAGTGGTAGAGTGCTTGCCTTACAAGCATGAGGCCCTGAATTCAATCACCAACACTACCAAAAAAATTACATTCTGTACTTACTAATACTCTTAATCCAACAACCTCCTCCTCCCAAAGTTTTAGGTATTTTCAATATGTTTCGTATAATATAGAAGGACTCAATTCTTAAAAAAATTTAAAAGTTTCTGGGGCAAATCTATTAAGCAAAAGTGTAGGAATATATTAAAATACCACAGCACAATCTGAGACAGGATTTCAAATTGTTTTGAAAAGAATAATAAACATCAATGCCTATGGAACAGAAAAGAGGAAATAATTACCTTTTCCAATAATTTACATTAATTGCCACATTTAAGCATTACAGTTGACCTAATATGCCAGTCTGGTAATAATATCCCAATTTATTGATTACTTGTCCAAGATACGTGACATTATAGGATTCAAACCTACACAGGATGAGTAAAATGTTCTCCCTTCACCACTAAATCTGCTTTATGTCCCCAACTAGACACTGTACCTCTCCTTTCCAGAAGCTTAGCAAAAAAGGAGCCTAGCAACTGTAAGTAAGCGCTTCAGAGACAGCATTCTAATTTCAGAAACTCTTGGCATGCCTTGTCATATGGACACAGTCTGTTCCTTACACAGGTGAAACCCCTTCCCAGCTCTGGAAAAGTCTCATTCTCTCTGTGAGACATTGAGCTAGGCAGGGGCCTACATAAACTACTAATTCTCAGCCTGTATGTTTCCCCCAATAATTTCTATTTTATTTTTGTACTATGTATGTCTGCCTGTGCCCCTTCACACAGTATTATACAACATGGAGAGATAAACTCTTGAGATTTCAATACATCTGGAAGTAAACTGTAACTTCACAAAACTCTTCAATTTGATGACATTTTAGGCTAAATGCATACATATCCTGTGAAGAAAATGAACATATCCTTTAAGACAATTTATAGGAAATATAAACAATAGTATAAATACCCTTTACATAACTTGTAAGTATAGCTTATCCCTTAAGTTACTTCCATTTCTATCATTGTTTCTTCAATATAACAATGAATAATGAATAAATATCGTCCTCCAAAACTGTCAGAATAGGGCAAAGAAGGCAATTCACTTCTCCAAACGGTTTGGTCAACAAAAGTATATAAAGACATACTGCCCTCTACTGGTAAATAATCCACACTGCCCATGAGTCATTAATTTGAAAAAATGATTCAATATTTTAATTTTTAAGTACCATAGTCCCTGCTACAATTTACATTCTAATAGTGGGGTTTGATTATGTGTGAATGATGAAAAGACATACTACAAGTCACAGCAAAAGGCAATATGCAATTCAAGCTTTTTACAAATCATGAACACTGTGAACACTGTTTCTGTTCACAGAACATATATATAGTTTGTAACTGAATATAGTTACAAAGCAGAATCTATTTTAATTCTTTCAACAATATTTTGAGTTATTAGTGGACATCAATGCTATTATTTCCATTTTGGAATTATTGAGGAATGACTTAATTAGATATACTTTAGTAATTATAGGGTAAAGTTTCAAATGTTTAGAAAGTACTATGAGCAAATAGCTACCCTTCTCCCTAAAGTAAAATTCTGGCTACAAATTTAATATCCTGTAGTATATATATTTCGGAACATTTCTACTATGTATCTAGAAGACTCAGAGCTACTAATGAAAACTTCAACAATAACTTTATTAGGTATTCTCAAATAACAACAACATGAAATTCTTAAAAGAAAGAACTCTAATAGCACAGAAGTAGATTTTGCCTTTGTAGTCTTCAAATTCATTCCACTCACCATAGGCCACCAACAGTTAACTACGTGTATCTTTCTATTTGTTTTTCAATCCATTCGCATATTTTTAAGTTTTGTTTATTGTTTTTGCTTTTTATACATAGGACCTGGCTAAGTAGTCCAGGCTGGCCTCAAACTCACAAGTATTCAGATTGCTGGCATGTGCCACTTCCCGCCAACCCACCACCTGCAAATTAAAAAAAAAAAAACATAGCACCATACTATACAGCTATTTGTTAACTACCTTTTGGTTTTCTCATGACAATACATTTGGGAGCTTTTTCTCACAATAAACCAGATTTTACCTTCACTGTTTTTAACAGCTGCATAGTACAAACGTTCTGAAAAATCTACTTAGTCAATCCTTTCCTGTATGTAACAAGTTTACTTTTGTGCCCCACTCACATTTTGAGGGAATTTAATTTTTGAATCCACAATTGGTACAAATTATTATTTAAAATACATAACATCAAACATTTTTAGTGGCTCAGAGGGAAATTTTTTAAAATCAAAAACATAGACATCTATAGACAAGGAAAATGTATAACATAAATTTGTGAAGAAAAATTATGAAGTGTTTATGCCAATTTTAAAAGATTCACTTTAAAAAAACAATCAAAAGTATATAAAAATAGTGTGCGTGGACCACTAAGAATGCCATTCTCTTGTAATGACACAGCAACCCACTGGTCTTTCTTCATAGGGCTCTTATTTTTGCCTCAGTTTAAATCCTAACCTGAGAGATTCCAAGATCGCATCTAGAGGGAGGAAGCAGAAAGCGTACTTCTTAAAGTAAAATCTTGGAGAGATGCTGGAGATACACCTTGCAGGAAAAACCACCAAGAAGAGGCAAAACTTTTGACTCCTCCACACCGCCAGCTCACGCATAGCATCGCCCCGCCACATTAAACAGAGAAACCAGGAGAGCTCCTATGCCACCAAACCCCACTTTCCAGACTGCTTGGGAAGACACAGACCACCAGGTAAGCTAAGCAGTTGCACATGCTACTCCCACAGACAACCCTGGGCCAGATCAGCATAGCCAGCTAGACAGACTGACCCGACCCAGGGAAAAAAAAAAAAGAGAGAGAAAAAAACAAACTGAATAATAAACAAGCAGCTAAAAAAAACAGACATGGAGCAAAGAGGGCAGAGCACCCAGAGCCCCAGAGAGTGGGGGAGGGGAAATCCCTCATGGAACTGTAAATAAACAAGCCGGCCAGAGAAGGCAGCAGAGGCAGCAACCACCCAGCAACCTTGGAGAGGAGAAAGCTTGTAACAGCGGAAAAGTTTATAGCCATGAATGCATATATTAAAAAGACTGAAGGATCTCAAATCAATGACCTAATGATACATCTCAAACTCCTAGAAAAACAAGAACAGGCAAATCCCAAAACAAATAGGAGAGAAATAATAAAAATAAGAGCTGAAATCAATGAAATAGAAACCAAAAAAACCATACAAAGAATTAATGAAACAAAAAGTTGGTTCTTTGAAAAAATAAACAAGATCGACAAACCTGACTAAAATGAGGACAGAAAAAAACCCAATTAGTAGAATCAGGAATGTAAATGGGGAGATAACAACAAACACGATGGAAGTCCAGGAAATCATCAGAGACTACTTTGAGAACTTAAATAAATTTAAAAATCTTGAAGAAATGGACAGATTTCTAGATACTTATGATCATCCAAAACTGAACCAAGAGGACATTAAACACCTGAATAGATCTATAACACAAAATGAAATTGAAGCAGCAATCAAGAGTCTCCCAAAAAAGAAAAGTCCAGGAACTGGTGGATTCTCTGCTGAATTCTATCAGACCTTTAAAGAAGAATTAATACCAACCCTCCTTAAACTGTTCCACAAAACAGAAAGGGAAGGAAAACTGCCTAACACATTTTATGAAACCAGTATTACACTTATCCCAAAACCAGACAAAGGCACCTCCAAAAAGGAGAACTATAGGCCAAGCTCCTTAATGAACATTGATGTAAAAATTCTCAATAAAATAATGGCAACCCAAATTCAACAACACATCAAAAAGATCATTCATATGACCAAGTAGGCTTCATCCCAGGAATGCACGAGTAATTCAACATATGAAAATCAATAAATGTAATAAACCACATTAACAGAAGCAAAGACAAAAACCACTTGATCATCTCAATAGATACAGAAAACGCCTTCGATAAGATCCAACACCATTTCATGATAAAAACTCTAAGAAAACTAGGAATAGAAGGAAAGTACCTCAACATTATAAAAACTATATATAACAAACCTACAGCCAGCATTATACTTAACGGAGAAAAACTGAAACCATTCCCCCTAAAATCAGGAACTAGACAAGGATGCCCACTATCTCCACTCCTATTCAACATAGTACTGGAATTCCTAGCCAGAGCAATTAGGCAAGAAGAAGGAATAAAAGGAATACAAATAGGTAAAGAAACTGTCAAAATATCCCTATTTGCAGACGACATGATCCTACACTTCAAAGACCCAAAAAACTCTACTGAGAAGCTTCTAGACATCATCAATAGCTACAGCAAGGTAGCAGGATATAAAATCAACATAGAAAAATCATTAGCATTTCTATACACTAATAATGAACAAACTGAGAAAGAATGTATGAAAACAATTCCATTTACAATAACCTCGAAAAAAAATCAAATACCTAGGTGTAAACCTAACAAAAGATGTGAAAGACCTCTACAAAGAAAACTATACACTTCTGAAGAAAGAGATTGAGAAAGATTATAGAAAGTGGAGAGATCTCCCATGCTCATGGATTGGTAGAATCAACATAGTAAAAATGTCTATACTACCAAAAGTAATCTACATCTTTAATGCAATTCCCATCAAAATTCCAATGACATTCATTAAAGAGATCGAAAAATCTACCATGAAATTTATATGGAAACACAAGAGGCCACGAATAGCCAAGTCAATACTCAGTCAAAAGAACAATGCAGGAGGTATCACAATACCTGACTTCAAACTATATTACAAAGCAATATCAATAAAAACAGCATGGTACTGGCACAAAAACAGACATGAAGACCAGTGGAACAGAATAGAGGACCCAAATATGAAGCCACACAACTATAACCAACTTGTCTTTGACAAAAGTGCTAAAAATATACGATGGAGAAATAGCAGCCTCTTCAACAAAAACTGCTGGGAAAACTGGTTAACAGTCTGCAAAAAAATGAAACTAGATCCATGTTTATCACCCTATACCAATATTAACTCAAAATGGATCAAGGATCTTAATATCAGACCCCAAACTCTAAAGTTGGTACAGGAGAGAGTAGGAAATACTTTTGGAACTAATAGGTTCCAGCAGCTCACCAACTAAGAGACAGCATAGATAAATGGAACTTCATAAAACTAAAAAACTTCTGCTCAACAAAAGAAATGGTCTCTAAACTGAAGAGAACACCCACAGAGTGGGAGAAAATATTTGCCAGCTACATATCAGACAAAGGACTGACAACCAGAATATATAGAGAACTCAAAAAACTAAATTCTCCCAAAATTAATGAACCAATAAAGAAATGGGCAAGTGAACTAAACAGAACTTTCTCAAAAGAAGAAATTCAAATGGCCAAAAAACACATGAAGAAATGCTCACCATCTCTAGCAATAAAGGAAATGCAAACTAAAACCACACTAAGATTCCACCTCACCCCTGTTAGAATTGCCATCATTAGCAACACCACCAACAACAGGTGTTGGCGAGGATGTGGGGAAAAAGAAACCCTCTTACACTGCTGGTAGGAATGCAAAGTAGTGCAACCACTCTGGAAAAAAATTTGGAGGCTACTTAAAAATCTAAACATAGACCTACCATATGACCCAGCAATACCACTCTTGGGGATATACTCAAATGAATGTGACTTAGGTTACTCCAGAGGTACCTGCACACCCATGTTTATTGCAGCACTATTTACAATAGCCAAGTTATGGAAACAAGCCAAGATGCCCCACTATTGATGAATAGATTAAGAAAATGTAGTATTTATATACAATGGAATATTATGCAGCCATGAAGAAGAATGAAATCTTATCATTTACAAGTAAATGGATGGAACTGGAGAACATCATTCTGAGTGAGGTTAGCTTGGCCCAAAAGACCAAAAATCGTATGTTCTCCCTCATATGCAGACATTAGATCAAGGGCACAAACACAAGAAGGGGATTGGAGTTTGATCACATGATAAAGCGAGAGCACACAAGGGCGGTATGAGGATAGGTAAGACACCCAAAAAACTAGATAGCATTTGTTGCCCTCAACGCAGAGAAACTAAAGCAGATACTTGAAAGCAACTGAGGCCAATAGGAGAAGGGGACCAGGAACTAGAGAAAAGGTTAGTTCGAGAAGAATTAATTTAGAAGGTAACACCCATGTACAGGAAAGCAATGCGAGTCAACTCCCTGTATAGCTATCCTTATGTCAACTAGCAAAAACCCTTGGTCCTTCCTATTATTGCTTATACCCTCTCTTCAACAAAATTACAGATAAGGGCAAAATAGTTTCTGCCAGGTAGGGGGGAAAAGGGAGGTGGGGGCGGTTTAAGGGAGGGGGTGTGGGAAGCGGCGAGAAATGACTCAAACATTGTATGCACATATGAATAAAAGAAAAAATTTAAAAAGTTTTTTTAAAGGAAAAAAATTAAAAAAAAAAAAAACCTAACCTGAAAACAGCACATTTCCATGAAGTACACGTCTGTTTATCTCTGTTCAGCAATCTGTACAACTGCAGTGGTTATTTCTGCTGCGGACTTAAGCCATAATACATGAGTGACATAAAATAGGCTCACTCTGTCCTCTTTTAACTAACCTATAAATTTACTTTGAAGCTCTATTAATGAACAGCACATTCCCCAACACTACAGCTGTTGTCATCAGGTCTTTCTTAAACTTACTGAAGCACATTCTTTACATCCTGCACATCGCCACACACAGGCTTTGTACAACAACAGACCTGTAGATTAGGTCTGATACCTAGTAACTTCCCCATATACACTGCCCAGTCCCAGAGAGTATTCTCTGTTAAAAATATACCTCATTGGAAAAATGAATATTACATTCATATTTATGTCTTCAAATTCTGTTGAATACCTAGTTCCCTCTGCATCCTATTTCTACTTTTTCAAGACTGTGCTTGCTTCACCTTTTGTCTTAGGTCAAGACCACTGTAATTGAAAAGACTTTGGTTTTGTTGCCCTTGTATCAGGGGATGACTAGCAGAGGAATGCTTTCTCTTGACTCCTTGGTCTATCATAAGACATGTCCTGCTCTATGAACATGACTCAAAAGAATTCATGTGACAAGGCAGATCTTGAGAACAGATGGGCAAGGTGACAA